>NW_019154184.1:718953-723684 GCF_002288905.1 Enhydra lutris kenyoni | reverse complement strand
AAAACCCTCAGATTGTTTTTCAGAGTCCATAGTCTCTCATGGTTCACCTCCCCTTCAGTATTCATTGTTTTTGCACCACACCCAGTGCTCCATGCAATCCGTGTCCTCTCTAATACCCACCACCTGGTTCCCCCATCCTCCCACCCCCTGTCCCTTCAAAACCCTCAGATTGTTTTTCAGAGTCCATAGTCTCTCATGGTTCACATCCCCTTCCAATTACCCTCAACTCCCTTCTCCTCTCCATCTCCCCTTGTCCTCCATGCTATTTGTTATGCTCCACAAATAAGTGAAATCTAGTTTCATTCTTAGCTCTCCTTCCCACTGAGTTAGACATCTCTGCCTTGATTTCTTTTTATTCTTTAAACCTTTTCTACGGGGATAGGGAGGGAAGCAAGCCATACATGTCCGTTTCCTTTTTGAGCCCTTAATAGACCAGCTGGGCAGGTCCCTTTCTTCTTTCTTCTTCATACATGCCTCTTGTTCTTCAAGGCCTGGCGTTTGAGCCAGAGGCCTAGGGGCTAGGTTCTCCATGGCTCACCTCCTGGCCTGGGGCCTAATACTGAGGGGGATCTGTATTAACCAGGGCCTTTCTGTTATGAGAATGAGCCTTTGGGGAAGATGGTTAGTGCTCTAAGCTTATTGCTTATTTTTTTCCCAGTGCTTTTACTTAGGAAGGAAGTAACCTACTGTGTATGATTGTTTGGGCCAGTTATCTTTGGCTAACTTTTGGATAAGACCCTTGATGCCCATGTTTTATAGAAAGTAGAATGTTATGAGAGGTGTTAGTCCAGATTTGAGGCCTTACTGATAGTGAGTGGAGTTACTAGCCTGACAGTATTGGTCCAGTCTAGAAGTTGGCAGACTTGTTTGGGTCCAGTTTATTGTGTGTATTGTAAGAATAGGTTTCAAAACAAGCAAACAAACAAAAAACAAAACAAAACAAAACAAAAAAAACCTTTGCTAAAAAGAGAAAAAAGGGGTGCCTGGGTGGCTCAGTGGGTTAAAGCCTCTGCCTTCAGCTCAGGTCACGATCTCAGGGTCCTGGGATCGAGCCCCACATCTGCTCAGCTGGGAGCCTGCCTCCCCCCCGCCCCGCCTGCCTCTCTGCCTACTTGTGATTTCTGTCTGTCAAATAAATAAATAAAATCTTTAAAAAAATCAAAATCAAAATAAAATAAAATAAAATAAAATAAAAATAAAAAGAGAAAAAAAAAGAATATGCAACAGAGACCATATGTGGCTCATAGAAACAGTTTGCCTATCCCTGATAGTCTGTGCTTTATACTACCAGTTTATTATGTACCAATTTTTAAAGATTTTATTTATTTATTGGACACAGAGAAATCATAAGTAGCCAGAGAGGCAGTCAGAGAGAGGGGGGGAAGCAGGATCCCTGCAGAGCAGATAGCCCAATGCGGGGCTCGATCCCACGACCCTGAGATCATGACCTGAGCTGAAGGCAGAGGCTTAACCCACTGCGCCACCCAGGCACCTCTATATATCAATTTCTTATAAACTCACGACACCGTTATAATGGTGTCTATAGTCACCAAATTCCTGAGCCATGCACCCATATGATAGACCTCTGAATCCTGATTTATAGGGTTGAATCCTGATTTATATTTATAAGGTTGTTTGTAGCCAGCCCCTTCCATATTTGTTACTAACTAACCAAACCACTCTGTCTCTTTCTGATGTAATTTGGGGTCTTAGTCACTAGGGTTAGAATTAAAATTGTATCCTCAGAGCAAAAAGAACCTGATAGATGATAGTTTTCTTCCAGCTCATCATTCCTATGATCAGATGGTCCCAAATCTGATAAGTATGCAGCTGCTGTTGATAGTAATTAGGGAGATTTGAAAAAGAAAACACAAAGTCCAAAGCTATACTCAACAGTGGATTCCAGAGCTGGGACTGTCTCTTCCTATTTCTTCCCCCACACTTTATTTTTGGCTTTGCTGAGCCTCCTAAAATCCAGTCTGGCTTTTTGAGAAGATACGTCCTTTGTGTTTTTCTGAGACCATGCCTAAACAGAAGGAATCCTAGTACTTTTGAAGTATGACACAGAAACTCTTTAGAGTTATGAGGATGACACTACAGTACAGCTCTAGTGATAGGCTTATTGGGACACAGAGACATTCCCAGCTCTATCTGTAGTCCTTACATCCAGTGTTCTGGGGGCTTCCACTATGTTAGCTGTTGTGTGTTTATGTGAGTACATGTCTATTTGGGCACCTGTGCCTCTTCGTGCCAAAACTTTGGGAATCCTAAGACAGAGAGAATGTGGTGCCAAGGCTGAGTCACTCTTCTGTAAAGTTCAGAGTTTTAACAGGAGTTGTACCAGATTTGTTCTGGAATGCCTTTTCTTTTTCCTTCTGCTGTGACTATTCTTTGCCAGACACACCTAGGGTTACGGATGGATACACACCCAACTCCAGACTACTAAGGAGACTCAACCACTGAGCTTCCTGACCTGAGGTGACCAGGGCACAAGGGGTAAACAGCATTCATCAGAGCTGCTCTTATTCTCCCCTTCCCTAAAGTCCTCAGTACCCTACACCTCTATCCAACACATAGAAGACCTGTGGAATATGCAAAGATGTTTCTGTCCTTAATTACTGAAGCATATTTGTGAATAGTCAGTGAGTAAAGTTAGCTTAAATGGTTTTAATATGACAATTGATGGTAAGTGTTCCAAGTAGAGTTGCTTCAGGTTTTCCTGTGACTTTTTGGGTGGGGGTCTGGTCAACATTGTTTAAGGTGACTTGAGAGAAAGGAAGCGTGGTAGCCACAAGATAAATTAAGTAGGTCAGTTATAAAGGATGATTTTTAACTACTATTTATAGGTGTATGACCTTAGGTTGGGCATTGAACCTTTCTTAACCTGAGTTTTTCCATTTTAAAAATGTGGGTAACAGTGATACCCACTTCCTTGGGATTTATGAGAGAGAAAATAGCTTGCAAGTGTGAAAGTACATCTAGGAGGGTGCCTGGAATATTGAAAGTGCTTGATAAATACCTCATTTTTCTTAACTTCTATCATGTATTTTGCTCTCTTTAAGTATTTGAGATCAGAACAATTCAGAACCCTAGTTAGGCTTTGCCTCTAATTTGTAAGTGTGCTGTCTGTGTGCAAGTAGCTCTTTCTCTGTATGATTTTTTTAGTAGGTGAGGAAACTGATATTTGAAACAATGATGCCAATTACTGGCCTAGTTTGTGGTGAACCCCACTATACCTTCCACTGCAGCCTGTTGAGGGGGACTGAGAATCCATGTGGGCATGTCTTGCTTTGTGAAGAGGAACCCCAGCTCTCGGGAGCCTTGCAAATCTCAGGATGAGGGAGTGGGGGAAAAGAAGAGCTATACTGAGACCCATGTTAGACTGGATGGTTATGGGGTGGGAGGAAGAGAGGATGTGCAGAGGAAAAAATGATTAGAGAAACCCTTACTCAAGAGGGCAAAGTAGTTTGTGAAATTAGTGTGCCCCACCTCTTTGCAGAAGCCAGGCAGCTGTGGCTGAGGCCCATCCCAAGCTCTTGCTGTGTTGGTAGCTTTCACTTCCTCTTTGTGTGTATATGGTGGGGTGTGGGTACAGTAGAAATCTTAGTCTGGTTGCCTTTCCAGGTCTACCTGTAGGTAGACATGTTTTTCATATGGACTTGAATGGGTTGTAGTAGGCTCCCCTGAGATCTGGAGAGTGGTTCCACCTAGGTTTGTGGGAGCTAGGGTAGGGAGTACTCATTAAGCTAAGTGGGTACTTCAGTGGGGCGGTGCAGAACAGAGCCAGCTTCCTATCTATATCTTGTATATTAGGCCTCCTTGTATGGCTTTGTCTTCAGGAATTTCTCTCTCTGACTGTGGAACAACTATTCCCCAAATCTTATGATCTTGTGCCTAGTATCATGGTGGTGAAGTGGTCTGTAATTTACTCTCTTTTGATAAATTCTGAAGAGAGAGTCTGGGAGCTGGGAAAGGAGATCTGGATCCTTCGTACTTTAGGAATGGTTTTCACATGTTGTATATTTCCCTGTAGCATTTGGAGGCATACATTGTGTTTCTTGCCTCTGTGTCCTTATACATGCTATTTCTCTAAACAGAACATGGTAAGCTTCCCTTTCCATTTAACATCTTTTTCCTATGACAGTCTTATTTATCTCAGGACATGTCAGCTCTTCCTCTAAAAACCTTCTGCACTTCTCCATTATGGCCTGAGTGCCCCTTTATGGTTCCACAGTTCCCTCTGATTATCTCTATCACTGCCCTTACTGTATGGAATGGTAATTACCCATTCACTTGTCTGCATGCCACTGCCTCCTTGCCCTCCCCCACAAAAAAATCTGTTACATGCTCATTCACTCACTTTAACACACACATGTGTAAGCATTAAAATCATCTTAAGGCCTGATCCATACTGGGCATCTGATAAATTGGTGTATGGAACCAGCATGTGTGCATACACAACTGTATTAGAGAAGTAGATCCTTTCTAAAACACCTGAGGTAGGTAAGAGTTGGCCCTATTTGCTTTTTTGGATCTTACTAGAATTGTAGGTATAATTTAAGGGTTTATTTTGGAAAAATGTGTATTGCCTGGGCCATTGGGAGGGCTTGTGGGTAATTACTGTAGAGATTCTGGTAGGCCTCTTTCCTGCTGCTGTCTGAAGAAACTAGACCAAAATTAGGGTGGTGGGGGAAGGGGGCTTCTGAGTCTACCCAAAGAGCTCACATGCAC
>NW_019154184.1:693187-718943 GCF_002288905.1 Enhydra lutris kenyoni | reverse complement strand
GTGTGTGTGTGTGTGTGTGTGTGTGTGTGTGTGTGTGTGTGTGTGTGTGTAGGGTAAGTGGTTTCATGCATACTCACTTTGGCATTAAGGGGTGCAAAGACTGTATGTTTGTGGTGGTAAGGATGCTAAAAACCCTGGTATTGATGTCTGAATAGGTTAAACAGGTTTTACCAGTTTGGTAGCTGAGCTTGTAGTTTGGAAGGCAAGAGGTGGCTTTATCAACTGAAAAAAAAATACAAAGCCATCTTTTAAAGAAGTTTTATCAGTCTATCATATTATATTATATTATCATATATATTATACATATTATATTATATTATATCAGACCCAAACTAATAAGCTGGATGTTATGACCACACCCTTTCTGCAACTTTTCCAAAATAATCATAGATCCATAGAGCCTAAGGGCATTATTTAGGCTCTCTTTACCTCTGCTCCCGGGAAGACGACCATGACAAAAATGAAGACTAAGCTATGACCACTAACAGAGATACCTAGGGCAGGTACAAGAGTATTCCTCAGTCTTCAGAACATCCACTGGAGGCAGGTGCTGAGACGTTGGTATTTTCTTAAGGCCTATGTGATAAACCTTGTTCCTTGATGTGGGCAAGAGTTAGATTACATTGTAAGATAAGGTGTAGGGAAGTAATAGGCTGGGTGGGACTAAGGACGTCCTGCTTAGGGGTGGTCGGCCAAGGTCCTCCATACAATTTTAGCCAAGAATCATGCTGCACTGAATATTCACACTTAGTGAGGCAGTGCTGTGGAATGACATCTGCCTCTTTGCTTCACTATAGATGAATGAGGAGGTTCTCCCTGAACATTCAGATGGAATGTTCAGACACATTCTTTGCTACTTATAGTCTAGGAAGTAAAGACAAGGGAGAGCCCAGGAGTCAGCTGGTCAGAGAGAAGGGAAATTGAACAATGAGTAGACTTAGGCTGTGGTACCCTATTGCCATCCCTTACTCTGTGTTGGAGGAGCTGTTTATTATGGGTCTGAAGCCATTTTCTTTTTTATAATGGCCAAAGCCACCCTAGGCCCATTAAGACTGCCTGTAGATCATGCTACTTTAGCAGAAATGTTATTAACTGGCATCTAAAACCCATATGTAGTAACTTGAATAATGTTTGGGAGACTTTTTGAAAAATAAGTTTCCTGCATTTTTGTATCTCCTGGTTCATTAATCAAAGAAGAGCATTAGCATGTTGTTTTCCAGTTTCCAAATGTAGAAGTTGCCAATTTGTGTTTTTCCAGAAAATTCGTTTATCTAGAAGTACTTTGGATCATCACCATTTGTCTCTAGGCATGGATCCTGTAATGTCGAAGGTGCTCTCAGTCAGTGGTAACTTGTCACCCTTCCTGTCCCTGTCTGTGAAATTGGGAGATTTATTGTAGATTATTCAGCTTGATCAGGCAGAGAACTCCAGTTCCTTCCGCAGTCAACCAAAGCCTCCTCCAAGGAGGGGAAGTGTGGTAATGACATTATCTTTCCCCAGGCAGCCACGTGTTCTCTGAGAACAGGATGTGGGGAGGGCTGGGCCCCAGTCACAGGGCTTGGGGAGGGCTCAGGAAAGTGGGCTGGTGGTTTGGGCATGCGGGTTGGTACCTGCCTCCTTGGCTTTGAAAGGTATGAAAAGCCCCTGTATTTTTAAGGGTTCACTTATGTGTACTTATGTGTACACTTATGCGTACATGTCTGTGTTCTTACCCTAATAAAGAACTTTAAACACCTGTGAATGAAGCCCAACTTTTCAGGCTGTAGAAACTCAGTGGTAAGGAGTGGGTGGGCCTATGCTTCCCACTACCAGCTCATGCCTTGTGACTCTGCAGCCATAGGCCTTTTGGCAAGGTTTTGTTGTGGGGACCTGGACCCCAGTAAAGAATGGGGCTGCTTTGTTTCTCTTTCTCAGGGCCCTAGTCATTTCCCTCCCCCAGATGGCTTCCTAGCATACTGTGGTGATTTGCATGTTCAGTTTCTTTTCAGGCCTCATCCTCTTCTCCCTTCCCCCACTACTTCTGCTGGGGACTTTGGAGATGTGCTGTGTGGGGCGGGGAAAAGAGGATGTAGCTAGCTTCCTGTACAAGGGAGGGTGGGGTGCCTGCCTTCCTGCCTGTCTGCCCACCCGCCCAGTTGCCATTTACCCAGTGCTTGAGGAACTGACTGAAGAGTTCAGAGTCACCAAAGGCCGAGGGGTTTTCCAAGGGCAAAGGGATGGGTCTTTGCTTTTAATGGCCTCTCTTCACAGTTCTTCACCATGGGGATTGCTAGGCTTCCTTTTCCTGGAATCCCAATGCTGAAACAGCCTTTAGAGGCTAATTAGTCCAGCTACCTTAGATGGGGAAACTGAGGCCCAAAGAGTCCTTTAAGTTCTATAAAGAATCAGTGGCCAAGTTAAGATGAGTAAAATTCTAGAAAGTTATACCTGGAGCTCTTTCCCTTTCCCTAAGCTGGTTGTCCAGTGGTTTGCAAACTGTATTTGGCTGAGCTATCTGGGCAGCTGCAGTCCTTTAACTAGAACAGTTCTACTTTTATAGTACTTCATATTTTAAAGTTTCATGTGGTTTTCTTTCTATCTGAAGAGTGAAGAGGCAAGAAGCTGCTAAATATATAATAAAATTGGGGTGCCTGGGTGGCTCAATGGGTTAAGCCTCTGCCTTCAGCTTAGGTCATGATCTTAGGGTCCTGGGATCGAGCTCCACATCAAGCTTTCTGCTCAGCGGGTAGACTGTTTCCCGCTCTCTCTCTGCCTGCCTCTCTGCCTACTTGTGATCTCTCTCTGTCAAATAAATAAATAAAATCTTTAAAAAAATATAATAAAATTGAAAACCACTGAGCAATACTTGCCTAGTACAATTGGAGACACTCTTATTAGAAGAGGAAAAGATTATCCCAAGGTTACTGGGACAAGACCCAGGTCCAATTTCTGGCCCGCTGTTCTTAGTTGGTTGCTCCTAGATAATTGTATAGCTCCCTCTACCACAAGAAGACTATTCCTACCCCATTGCTGCATTGATCTTCTCCCCTCCCAAGAATAGTTCCGTTTGTAGCACCTGAGACAGAGCTAGAGGCCACTTGATTTCTTGGATGAAATAAATGAAAATAGGTAAGCCATTGGACTCTCCTTCAACCTTTTTTTTTTCCTTTTAGTCTTAATAAAGAGAAACTTGGAAGGGTAAAAAACAGTGTACTAGTAGTTGGGGAGACCTGGGTTCTAGTCCTATCTCTTTCACACTTGAGCAAATTGCTATTTACCTCATTGAAACTCCATTTCTCCCTTCTGCAAAACAGGACTTGTCTATGCCCTGTCTTCCATATAGAATTGAATTAGGTAAGATAATGCATATGAACAAGTGTCATTTAAGCTGTAAAGCATTGTGTACCTGGGGCTAGGGTTATTACTGTATAAGAGTAAACCAGGCACCCTGGAAGAATCTGGATTGGATAGGTTGCACAAGAAAAAGAACTAAAATTTATCAAACATCTAATACACGTTAAGTGCCAAGCCAGATTATTTTCTTTTTTCTTTTCATTTCTTTTCTTTTTTTGTGTTATATTAGTCACTGTACAGTACATTAGTTTTTGACGTAGTGTTCCATAATTCATTGTTTGCTTATAATACTCAGTGCTCCATGCAATATGTGCCCTCCTTAATACACATCACCAGGCTTACACATACCCCCACACCCCTCCCCTCTGAAACCCTCAGTTTTTTTCCTATAGTCCATAGTCTCTCATGGTTCATCTCCCTCTCTGGTTTCCTCCTTTCATTTTCCCCTTCCTTCCCCTAATGTCTTCCATGCTATTCCTTATGTTCCACATATAAGTGAAATCATATGGTAATTGTCTTTCTCTGCTTGACTTATTTCACTTAGCATAATCTCCTCCAGTTCCATCCATGTTGATGCAAAAGTTGGGTATTCATCCTTTCTGATGGCTTAGTAATATTCCATTATATTTATGGACCACATCTTCTTTATCCATTCATCTGTTGAAGGGCATCTTGGTTCCTTCCACAGTTTGGCTACTGTGGATCTTGCTGATATGAACACTGGGGTGCAGGGGCCCCTTCTTTTCACTACATCTGTGTCTTTGGGGTGAATACCCAGCTGTGCAATTGCCAGGTCATAGGGTAGCTCTATTTTTGACAACTTGAGGAACCTCCATACTGTTTTCCAGAGTGACTGTACCAGCTTGCATTCCCACCAACGGTGTAAGAGGGTTCCCCTTTCTCCACATCCTCACCAACATTTGCTGTTTCTTGCCTTGTTAAATTTGGCCATTCTAACTGACATAAGGTGGTATCTCAATGTGATTTGGATTTGAATTTCCCTGATGGCTAATGATGTTGAACATTTTTTCATGTGTCTATTGTCTTCTTTGGAGAAGTGTCTGTTCATGTCTTTTGCACATTTTTTGACTTGATTACTTGTTTTTTGGGTGTTGGGTTTGAGAAGTTCTTTACAGATCTTGGATACCAGCCTTTTATCTGTAGTGTCATTTGCAAATATCTTTTTTTTTAAAGATTTTATTTATTTATTTGAGAGCAAGAAAAAGTGAGAGAGAGTGAGAGAGAGAATGAGCGCACAAGTGGTGGAGGGGCAGAAGGAGAAGCAGATTCCCTGTTAAATGGGGAGCCCGACGCAGGGCTCAATCCCAGGATCCTGAGATCATGACCTGAACTGAAGTCAGAAGTTTCATCAATTGAGCTACCCAGCCTCCCCAAGCCAGGTTTTTTCTTAAAAGTAAAGGAGTTGATGGTTGTTCTCATTATAATCCTGTGAGGTAGGCATTATTACTCCCCATTTTACTTGTAGGAAAATTGAGGCTTCAAGAGATCTATGGACTTGTAGTGTCCCAGGGTCTCCCTCCAGAGCTCAGACTGTCAGATATTTGTGAAGAGACCCTAAGAATGTGCTTTGGTTTCCATTGGGACTTTCTAACCCATTCCCTACCTCACTCCAGCCTCTCTCCTGAGGTAGTGATGGGACTGTTTCTTTTGCTTTCACATCTCAGTCCACAGCTTTTTACCTCCAGCTTTCCTTGGCACCAGGCACATTTAGGTGCCCTTGTTTGGCCTTTAGCTAATGCAGAAGCCCTCAGAGTCAGCAATATTTTTTATTGACAAGAGGGGCTTTCTACTCCTTTGGGGTGCTGGCAAGGAGAGTCGGATTTGTTGCTAGTCAGACAGACCTGGCCAAGATTATAAAGCTAGAAGATAACAGTTGTTTCTTTTCATTGAGGCTCAATTTCCTCATTTGTAAAATGGGGATAAAGATGCTTACCTGCATGTGTATCATGTGCTGGTAAATATTTAAAAACAAATCTTCTGGTGAAGTCAAGGTTTATACTGTTTACTGATCCCCATGGTGTAATACTCTCACCATAGCTGTATCAAAGGTGCCAATGTGAAGTCCTTGAGGGAGGAACTGTAAAGAGATGCACATAATCAGGGCTATTGTGAGCTAGTTCCAGTGCACCATTATTAATCACACCTGTCTCAGACTTCCACCCTCATCCTCCCCGTATGCTCACATCTCAAAGCAAATATAGGACCCCCTCACCATGTCTCTTCTGTTCTCCCAAGTTCCCAGAGCATCCAGGAAAGGGAGAGTATCAATTAAGGTGCTCCTTGCCTAAAAACTCTCCCAGGAAAGAGTGAATATAGAGTATTTAAGGGACAGAGAACTCAGGAAGGCTTTGATTGGGACCCTAATTAGAACATTCTGATCAATGTGTTTTGGCTGGTGAGGTATCTGCATCAGCTGTTTTCTCCCATTGTCTGATTTTTTTTAAGATTTTATTTATTTATTTACTTATTTGGGAGGTTGAATGATCCAGTGTCCAGTGGCAAGTGTCCAATCAATTTATTTATTTATTTGAGAGAGAGAGAGAGAGAGAGAGAGAGAGCATGAGCATGAGCCAGGGAAGAGGCAAGGGAAGGAAGAAACAGACTCCCCGCTAAGCAGGGAGCCTGATGCGGGGCTCAATCCCAGGACTCCAGGATCATGACCTGAGCTGAAGGCAGATGCTTAACTGACTGAGCCACACAGGTGCCCCTCCCATTGTCTGATTCTTAACTAGATGGTGGAAGGCTCTGGACAATGACCTAAGCATTTGATCATTCCAGAAAGCATTTAGATTTCTGTTTGGAATTCCAAAGTCTCCCTCTCCTGCCTACAGAGCCTGCTCTGCTGGGCCCTAACTTCAAAGTCCCTGTCAGGGTATCTAGACCAGAGAGCAGTTTAGAAAACCAGACCTCTGATCCAACTCCTCATCTCCTCTCAACAGTGTCTGTGCCAGGTGAAGTTTCTTTAAATTTCCTAAGGGATAAGAATTGCCTGGGGCAAAACCACTAATTCCTAAGATCCTCTTCTGTTTCAGTTTGGAATGGGGTCCAGGATTCGTGTTTTTAAATTAGTGCCCCTAATGATTCTTATGATCAGTTAAGTTTGGGAAACACTGCATTAGGACTGCAGGACACTCTGCTAGGTTGGCATCATTATGCCCATTTTGCAGGTGAGAAGTTGGAGAGCTCATGTCTTAATTGGTAAAGTTGGAGCTTGCATATAGTTTCAGAATACAAAGCTACGTTCTTCCTACAACAGAGGCATTGCTTTAGGGCACGATAGTATCTCTGGTGGTGGGGAGTGATACCAGCTAGCAAGGGACAAGGATAATCCCTGCCCTATTTTACAAATAGGGAGACCAGGTTGCAGTGGGATTTGGCAGCAGTAGCAGGACTGTTTGCATTGCTGATCTTTTGTGGAGGTGGACTGCATTCAATTTTGGAGAGCTGTTCACCAGGCCCAGCAGCCTAAATGTCTCCATAGTTGTTCTCTACTTGTGTTTCCCTTCCTTCAAGCATCCCTCTAACCGTAATAACACTAGCCCGTGAGAAGGTTGGTTCAGGGAACTGTATTCTATGACAGAGTTTCCCAAATCTGGCTGAGCCTTAGAATTATCTGAAGTTCTTAACTTCTGATGTCCATGCTCTCCGTCTTATATAATAAATCAGAATTTCTGTGGGTGAGTTCAAGGTATCTGTATTTCAAAAATTTCCTTAGGTGAATATGATAAGCCAGTTTACAGATCCAGCTTGTGGTTTTTCTGGATACCAGCTGAAGAAAGTTTGGAGGTCCTGGTGGGTTGTGTTGAGGGGTAGGGAGTTGTGTATTTTGGTGAAACATGATTGGAAAAAATGGCAAGGCAGAGCCCAGCTTAATGAAAATCAGGCAGCCTCTATGAAGGACAAGGTAGCATAGGCACTCTGTTGTGTTCTACCTCTCCCCAGGACTCTGCTTCTTGGGGAAAATACCCATTCCTCCCAAAAGAGAACATATTTAAAATAATGCATGCAAGGATATGCATGTGTGTACCTGATGTGCATGGCTTCACATTGTTAACCAACTAGAATTCTAATCACATTTTAGAGTTTGTCCCCAAAGTGCAAGTGTCCTTTATGCTGAAAGGGCTTTCTGGAGGTCTTCTTGGGTAGCCCCTAGACCTCTACAGTTGGACACATTTTCATTTTAAATCATTTCTGAGAGGTAGGATATCTGTAATAACATGGCTAAAAATGTGGGGTGCCTAGGAGGCTCAGTTGGTTAAGCGTCTGCCTTTGGCTCAGGTCATGATCCCAGGGTGCTGGGATTGAGCCTTGCCTATGGTATTGAGCCCTGCATCTGGGCTCCCTGCTGACCAGGGAGTCTGCTTGTTCCTTTCCCTCTGCTCACTCCCACTCTCTCAAAGAAATATATAAATAAATAAAATATTTTAAAAATATACGGCCAAAAAGGAGGGGTTAGTAGTCTTTCCATTCTACTTGTGATGTGCTATGTATTTTCATGTCTATTATTTTAACCTAAATCTCCCAATGACCTTGTTGTGAAGTTGATATTATTAGACCTGTTTTATAGTTTTGGAAACTGAGTTGCAAAAAAAAGGGAGGTGAAAGAAGCTACAAAGCCTTTTTCTGTCATACCATGCTTCACTCCTCAAAGAGCTGAGACAATTATTTCTGGGACAAGGACTCTAATTTTGTGGGTTTCCCAGATACCGGGTTTAGCTCTTGGCTTACCAAGAAGGTTGGCAGAAAGCAGACCTTAACCTATCTCTGGGGTTAAAAACAGCTTTTTGACTTGGCCTAGAAGCCTCCTCCTGCTCCTGCTGAGTCAACTGATCCTGACTTCAGCGATTTTTAATACATAAGAGCATAAGACAGGGCAGAGATCCCATGAGTATTAGATAGAACTGAGGGTGATGCTTGGATCAGCCCCAGTGTGCTTCAGAGCTGTGATGCTGGAGATTTCTGGGATGGGTTCCTAATCAGAGAAAGTAGAGCCCTCTTCTGTTGCTCTGCGCAGACCCGGTATCTCCAGACAGCTGCAAATGCTCCATGTTTCCAGCCTACAAATACTTCTTTTTAAATTTGCAGGTGGGAAGCTGGGTCAAGCATGAAACTGATGTGAAAGACTGAAATCCAGCTGGGTGTAGCCCCAGAGAGGGGCTTTGGCCATTTGGGAGACTATTTTATTAATGATGGGCCCTGTTCTCTTTTGTTTCAGCAGCTTCAGAGTTTTATGGGAATTGAGGAATCTATTGTTCTTAGCTACCTAGATATAAATCTGTTCCTGAAATTCCATGCCTCTTTCCCTGTTACATCCCACTCTCTCCTCACCAGACTCCATCTCAGATCTTGGCTGTGTCTGCTTTCAGGGAACTTCACAATCAGTTGCTATCCAAGTTTTTGCAAAAGAAGCTGTCTTAGAAACCATGATCTTTGAGTTTTCTTCTATGGTGTTATGAAAGGTTTAGTTTCTCTAGAATCAATGTTGGTGAATGTCTCAGAGTCTGAAAGTTAGGCCTGCCTTCTGTTGAAAGCTAGACTTCCTAACCATGCCAGCTTGGGGTTTTTCATGGAAGCAAGATGGCCCAGCTTCCTCCACATAGTCTTCATAGTCTTCAGCAGTGGTTCACCTGAGGTATCTACTGTTTCTAAGTGCCAGGGTGGTTCTATAGCTTATTAAATGGCCACTAAATTAAGAGCCAGGTTTTTATCCCTGATCTCAGGCTGCCTAGCAGCTATGTGACTCTGGGACAATGCCTCTCCTTTCCTGGACCTCAGTTTACTTGGCTGTTATGTTGCAGAGTTTGAACCAAATGATCACTAAGGTTCCTTTCAGGTCTGACAGTTTGGGATTCTGGTCTGTTTGTTCTGAGAGCAGGGATGAGAAGTTCAGAAGGATGCTATTCTGCAGGAGCCAGATGAGATACTAGAATGAGTGGATTTAAATTTTGAGGAACTGTAAAGAGGAGGAATGGCTGTGCTGAGGAACTGGTTGGGCAGTCTCTGTAACTAAGAAGGAGAGATGAGCTGGGGTAGGGGTAAGGGAGTAGGTATTATTTGATCCTGGAGTATGGTTTGGCGGAGCTGATTTTGATAGTAAGTCCTGGAGTTAGGTGCAAATGGTGAAAAGCTAGTTTACTTTCTAACCTTCATGTGTTGAGAGGGGGACTCTAGCTCAGTCTGAGCTTGATCCGAAAGGTCATACAATTAAGGCTGGATTAATGGGGAAGCCGCAGCTTGCTAAGGTAGTCTCATTGTATCTGACCTTTACAGCTTTGGCCTCTGCTCTGAACTCTCAGTCCCATAGTGACTAGATATGTTCTCATTGCTAAGAGAGATTAGTTACATGTGGGGGTTATTTCCCCAAATATATGGTGAATGGTGGAGTAACACCCCATTTCCAATATGTACTTATCTCCCATTGATTCTTGGGGAGCTTTGGGAGGGCAGGACTGAGTCAAAGCAAGTAAAAGGGGAATCCTTGTCTCCCATGGTCTTTGCAGCACTTGAAGTGAAGAAGTGCTGACCCATTAAGATATAAGTATGCATGGGGTTGGATGTAGCTCTCCTTTGTAGAAACTACTGGGAAAAGGCACAGGCACAGGACGGGTTAACCCCGGGCAAGTACTGATGGCTGTGTTAAGGGTCTAGAGATGGGCAGGAAGAGGTCAGAACAGATTACTGTTCCAGGTATCATTTCCAAGTCAACAGTGGCTGAGTTGCTGGGAAGTAAGTGAGTCAGTGGTAGAGGGGAGGGGGGAAGGAGAATGCCTCCTAAGCTGGAGATTCAAAGCAACCCTTGTTTCCCCCCTTATGGAAAACAGCTGCTTGAGGCAGTACTGTCATTCCAAGAAGCAAGACAGACCAGGCCTTGCCCTGCCCTGCCCTGGCCTTGCCTCTGTTCTGGCAGCAGGAAATGGTGGGTGCTCGAGCCTAAATAATGGGGATTAGGTAGTTTGAGTAACACTGTGGTGACTGTTCTCTGTCCAGTGGAGAGACTGAAGTTCTGAGGTTGCCCTGGTAAGACTTGTCCTGCTTTGTCCCCCTTTCCCACTTGCCTTTGTCTTCTTCATACCAGCAGTTCCACAGAAATGGCCAGAGCCCTTGAGGAGGTGGCAGGTGGGGGTGAGGTCATTGAGCTCAGACACAATTGGGCTGACTCACAAGCTTTGCCCCTATGAGGGGGCCTTCCCAAGGAGTGCTTCCCAGATGTGCTCAGGCTTCCAATGCCAGAGAGTTTGGTCCTTGGCCAAAAGAGTTGCCAAGGCAGTGTCTGAAGAAAGCAGTGAAACCAGCATGACCAGAGAGAGAAGTGGAGGCATGGAAGGAGCCCTGGGACTGTCTAGAAGACCAGTCTTCCTCACTTGCTGGCTGAGTAAATTTGGCTTCAGTGATATAAAGTGGGACTGTGGATGATGGGGCTTGGCACATAGTTGGTATTCAGTAAGTGTTCATTTCTATCCTTCTGTCACCTGCTTCTGTGTATTTCAGTTTCATCATCCATGAAGTGGGGCCAGTAATTTTAATTCTTTCTGGTTTACATGTCCATGCTTCAGGCAAGTTACTTGTGGTTATTCAACTCTCTCTACTTGCTCCTCTGCCTCCCCCAAATTTCTTTCCAGGGAAAGCCATCTTGAAGTTCAGTGATATTGGACAAATGAGGGGAAACATTGCCCTGATCTCCTTACTGTGGTCTGGCTACTGCTTACCTGGATGTTCTTGGCTCTAGGAAAACAGAGGGTTGGTCCCTTCTTTGAAGCTGGCCAGGCCCAGAATCCAAAGTACCCCAGCTGCTGCAGCATCTGGCCTGGTTATTTTTGTTTTCTAGGTCAGCCAGCTGGGGACAGAGGAGAGATCCCAGTTTGTTGAGGGCTTTGGATGGCAGATCACTAAGATTTGTTTGTTAGTCTCTAGTGAAGGGCATTGGTGTGGAAAGTGTCTGTGTTCAGTTGTTCAATAAATAACAGTATATTTATTGTTCTTGGGCTAGAGGTGGGAAGGCTAGTGTATGAGAGGATGACACCGTCCTTACCACACCCAAACTTTTTGTTCTTGTTCCTTAAACCATTAGTGTTCTCCAGAGACACAGTCTTTAAATTCGGACTGGCTAGATCCTCAGGGACAGGGTTTGGAAAGGATTTAATTCTCTACATATTGAAATGATGCCCCACCCAGGCCAGTTCCTCTACTCCTGCCAAGCTTAGGGGCTTCCCAGGAAATTTCTGCTGACTTCAGAGGTTTTATTTTCAGGTTCTTGCCTCCCAAACAAGATCACCCTCTTCTCACTGAAATTGCAGAGAACAGACCTCAAAGGACGGCAGTGGTACCCACGTAATAGGGTGAGAGTCCAGTGGGCCCATGTATCAGTGGGTCTGGGCATGTAGCTTACTTTGCACACTTGGGTTCCAGATTATTCTAAGGGAGAAAAAGGGATCTTCATTGAACAAGACACCTGTTCTACCTATCACCTTCAAGCCCCAGCTGTGTTATTACCCTTATTCCCCCTCTACCTCTGACATACAGAAAACAGGAGAGTACAGACCTATGACCCTGTCCTCGTGACTCACATTTTCTTCTGAGTTAAGTGGTGACAAGAATAGAAGTCCCTTTGTGTTTTCTTTTCTTTCTATTTTTTTAAAACCTAGGATTATTTGTCCTCAGTGAAATTCAGGAGATATTAGACTGTTCTCCCTAGAGTAGCAGCCACTGTGGAAATGGCAGAAACCCTGGACAGGAATTCTGGAGAAGTAGGTTCCAGTTTGGCTTCAGCTAGACATCTTCAGATTTTAGAAGAGCCCTTGTTCTGGGGTCATGCTCTGTTTAGGAGGAAGGAAGCATAGACAACACTAGTGTGTATGACATTCTTATTCCTAACCCAGGCTGGGTCCTTTTCTACCAATTGATTTATTCAAGAAACATTTCTTTAACAAATATTTGACTTAAATATTTGGACTACTGAGCTAGACCCTAAAGATGTTACATTGGCATGACCTGTGATTAATATGATCTGTGATTGACACTGGCTTATTTACTTTGAAAATTCTTCCCAATAGTGTGAAATAAAGGGAACTCATAGGCTATGGAATATTTCCTTGGGATCCTACCTCTTTCATCAGTTTCCTCCCTGGGCACTTTCTTCAAAAAGCATCATTCTGATTCTGCCCCACTCTGCTCAGAGCCTCAAGGATGGCTAGCCTTCCAACAGGTTAAGGCCCAGCTCTTTAGTATAAACCTCAAGGCCCTCCACTTACCTTCCCAGCCTCTCTGCCTACACTTCACTGTGTAGTCCACATTCACTGTGAAGTAGATCTGCTTCTAAATGGGCCATCTCCATCCCTGTCTCATTCTGGGCCATTGCACGTATTGATTTCTCTACCTGGGACATTTGGATGTTCTTCCCCCCATCCCACAATCTTTCTATATTTATTTATTTATTTATTTCTCTCTCTCTCTCTCTCTCTCTCTCTCTCTCTTTCTTTAATACAGCTTATCCTTGTGGACCAATGCAAATATCATTTTGAACTGTGGTTTTTTTATTGCCACAAAATGTTTCTTCTGTTCTGCTATGGCATTTCTCAAGGTCTTCCTTGTATAGTATAGTTTTCCTATTATTCAGTAAGTGCCTTGGGGTCAAGGACTGGTCCTAGAGCTCTACTCTAATGATAGTTCCTTAAATATTTTGTTCCATTAATATTGGGTGAATTGAAATAAATTTATAGGGAGCTCCTTAACTTGGAATTTTTAGGCCTCCAGGGGGTCCATGGATATAAACTGAAGTGGGAAAGATATATGAGAGTGGATTGAGAAAAATTATATATCTGTTTGTACTAACATCTCACTGAGATTTAGACCTCCTTCAATTATGAATATAAGTGAAATTGCACTACTAGGTATTTACCCCAAAGATACAGATGTAGTGAAAAGAAGGGCCACATGCACTCCAGTGTTTATAGCAGCAATATCCATAGTAGCCAAACTGTGGAAGGAACCAAGATGCCCTTCAATAGATGAATGGATAAAGAAGATGTGGTTCATATATACAATGGACTATTACTCAGCCATCAGAAAGGATAAATACTCACCATTTCCATCGACATGGTTGGAACTGGAGGAGATTATGCTAAGTGAAATAAGTAAAAAAAAAAATAAGTCAAACAGAGAAAGAGAATTATCATATGGTTTCACTTATATGTGGAACATAAAGAATAGCATGGAGGATATTAGGGGAAGGAAGGGAAAAATGAAGGGGGAGAAACCAGAGAGGGAGACCAACCATGAGAGACTATGGACTACCAGAAAAAAAAAAAATGAGGGTTTCAGAGGGGAGGGGTGTGGGGATATGGGTGAGCCTGGTGTTGGATATTAAGGAGGGCAAGTGATGTAATGAGCATGGGATGTTATATACAACTATTGAATCTTTGAACACTACATCAAAAACTAATGATGTATTTATGTTGGCTAATTGAATATGATAAATAAAAAAAATAAAGAAAGATACAAGCCCCAGAATCCACAAAGGAAAATAATGATAAATTAATTATGTACAAAATACTATAGGAAAAAAATGTTAGAAGATCTAACACAAATAACTGGGCAAAAATATTTGTCTAACCCATGACCAAATATGAACTTCCTTAGTATATAATAGATATAATTAATTACTTAATAGATAAAGAGAACAGCCCAATAGAAAAACAGACCAAGGACAAAAAAATTAAACTGCTAATAAACATATATTTTAAAAGATTTTATTTATTTATTTGACACAGAGAGAGAGACAGCGAGAGAGGGAATACAAACAGAGGAAGTGGGAGAAGGAGAAGCAAACTTCCTGCTGAGCAGGGAGTCTGATGTGGGGCTCTATCCCAGGACTCTGGGATCATGACCTGAGCTGAAGGCAGACGCTTAACTGACTGAGCCACCCAGGTGCCCCAACATAATTATTTTTAATGAGCAAGCCCAACTTGCTGGTGTATAAACAAAATATAATTTTTTATTTTTCAAAAAATCCCCTAATATGTTGGCTAATTGAACTTAATAAAAAATGTGAAATATAAAAAAACAAAAAACAAAAACCCTAAATGACAGAATGAGGAGAGCCTCAGAGCTAATAAAAGCAGGGAGGTGCTAGGAAGGTGGCCCAGCTGGAGAAGGCAGGAAGCTCTGTATCTCTCAAACCCCTGCCTACCCTGTCCTGTGCATGTTTCCCATTTGGCTGTTTCTGAGTTACATCTGTTTATAATAAAATGAAAAAAAAAATGAATACAAGCAAAAAAAGAAGTGGTAAAAATGGCAGTACCTGTGACTTTGTCACTAATGGAAATCTAAGAAACTTTTATATCACTATTTTTTGCTGAGCTTTTATTCTTATTTTATTAACTTAAAAATGTATTATTAAAGTATAATTGGTACACAGTGTTATATTAGTTTCAAGTATACAACATAGTGATTTGACAATTCAATACGTTACTCAATTCTCTGTATTATAGATTTCTCAAAATATTTCTATGCTCAACATAATGTTAAAATTACAGTAATAATAACTACTAAGATACAGTGCTAGGCAATTACTTAATGTCATAAAAAGCACACACTTTTATAACTATTTCAATATAATTGGTTTCTTTGTATCACTTTATTTCATGCATTCACATATATTCTGAAAGGGGGTTGGTCCATAGACTTTATCAGACTGCCCAAAAGGGTCCATGGCACAGTAAAAAGATAAGATATAAAATCTTCCTACCTCTGGATCTTTAGACTATGCTAGATCTCTGTATTTCTTAAATTCCCATGTTTAGAACTGCTCATTTAACCATCTTCTGAGTACCTATTGAGTCTTGGGTACTGGAGAGGTAACTCAAAGTAAGACAGAAACCTTGAGATGATAATGAAGTCCAGTGTATTAAAAGCCTTACTGGCTCTTTTCCACTTTTTCCTACCTCCTCAGTCATTGGTGTTTTGAGGTCTCCCTTAACTCAGCTCAAGGGTGATATGAGGCTAGATGTTGAGGCCAAATTCCAGCCCATTGGGCTTCATTCTCACTACCTTATGAGGGCCCATTCTACAGGGTTACTGGATTGGCAGGAAGCCTAGGATAACACCAAGTCAAGGTGGCTAATCTTGCCTGTTGTCCCCCTCTGGGGTAATTTGCCTTACTTGTTCCTGCCTTCAGGGCCTTTCCTGTCCCATTGTCTATCTTGAAATAGATTTCCTCCCTGATTCCCTAGTGATATTTATTTACAAATTTGTTCCTCAGGCCTGGTCCTCATCAGAATTGTTCAGCTGGCAAAATGGTATTTGGCCCCCTCTTCCCCGCTAACTGACCCCTACGCTCAGGAAAGACCGAGAGATGTCAAAGACTGATTAGGTTTATGTCTTACCTACTCCATGGGGATTTGCATTTTTTATTTATTCTATTTTTAGTCTCAACCAATAGTGTAAGTAGTATACAAGCATCTTAGAAAATGTAGATTCGTTTTCTTTTTTTAATTCAAAGAAGGGAGAACACATTCATAACCACCCTAAAACCAAGCCTGACTAGTACTTGGGCATTATTCCAATAATTATCTCTCTGTACATACTGTTTATAGAATTGAGCTCATGTAGTCTTGTTGCTTATCCTTCCTTGTTTAATATTACTGAAGTATTTTCCCTGGGCATGAAATAGTCTTTAAAATATTTTTTAAAAGATTTTATTTGTTTATTTGACAGAGAGGGAGAGATCACAAGTAGACAGAGGCAGGCAGAGAGGCAGGCAGAGAAAGAAGGGGAAGGAGGCTCCCTGCTGAGCAGAGAGCCTGATATGGGGCTCAATCTCAGGACCCCGAGATCATGACCTGAGCCTAACCCACTGAGCCACCCAGGCACCCAATCTTCAAAATATTTTATATGACCTTATATAACAAGCCAGTTTGGGGCCATACTATATAGAGTACTTATGAAAAATGTCCCACAATTTAAATAATTAATATTTAATTTCCTCTCATGGGGAATATTTTGCACTTTGATGTATAAAAGTTTTAGTGTATTGTTTTAAATTGACGTTTGGACTTAGATCTGAATTCAAACCCTGTCTTCTGCTTTACTAATGATATGACTTTAGACAAATATTTATTTCTTCATTCCCAATGTGGAGATAACTTTATCTACTTCACAAGGTGATTGTTGATATTAAATGGGATGGTGCACATGAATCACCTAGTGAGTAGCAAGTCTCCAAACATGAAAACTACTGCATATTGCTCCTACTGCTACCAATACTACCAAGTTTTCAGCCAAAAGAACAAATCTCTATTGATGAAATTTCAGCTATCAATATCAGCTAGGGGATCGATTTGTAAAAGCAGACAGTACTTTTCAGGGTGCTTGGGTGGCTCAGTGGGTTAAGTTTCTGCTTCTCTATCTACCTGAGATCTCTCTCTCTCTCTCTCTCAAATAAATAAATAAAATCTTAAAAAAAAAAGCAGGTGGTACTTTTTCCAGTGGTTATAAAATTGTGTGTGTGGCTACCTATTATTTTCACTGGGGCCTGTCCCATTCCTTTTCCCCTCTGCTGACTTGGCTTTTGTAGCATCTCTGTGCCACCCACACCCACCTTTGGTAAGGCCCCTTCTCTCTTTTGTGCTTAGAGAGACCAATGAGACATAAAAGCAAGATGTAGTAACAGTGCAAGTCAGTATATAGAACCATAGACACCAGCATTGAAATGGTCATCACCTAGTGTAATTGACACCCTCACCCCTGCATTACTATTGTTGTACAGATGAGGTGAACTAGGGCCCAGGAAAGAGGTAAGACTTATCCAAGGTTGTAGATTGAGAGAGTTGCAGTGCTAGGCTTGGGACCCAATATTCTTTATCTTCCCCTTAACTTGTGTCTGCAAAGACAAGTACTGTAGATAATCCAGGCTGTGGATCAGAGGTGGGAAGAGAATGCTGTGGGTCTAGAGCTGGCTGGTGTAGGTGGAGAAGGCTTCCTGGAAGAAGTACAGTCAGCACTTGCTTCCTCTTGAAAGTAGGCTGATTTGCATTTATGTGTTTGCCCCTTGGTAAGCATTGCTCTTTGACTATGTTTTTTGTCTTCATAAGCTGGTTGGGAGCCAGGGCCTAGTTATTCTTTGTTTATTTCAGTATTCTCCCTTCCTTCCCACCAATATCTAAGTTGCTCAGATTCTTAGAACCCTAGTTCCTTCTTCTGTGGTTGAACAATACACCTGTCCCATGCTCTGCTAAGCTCAGAGCCAGACAACTAACTTGCCTTCTTTGATCTCATCCTAGATCAATGTGCGTGTGACCACCATGGATGCAGAGCTGGAGTTTGCCATTCAGCCCAACACCACTGGCAAACAGCTGTTTGACCAGGTAAGGGATGGACTATTTGTTTCTTAGCTTCTTCTACTTCTCCCAGTAGTTCCCTCCACAATGCCCACTTCTTGGGAATCTTTTCTCCTACATGCTCCTCCAAGATAGTTCCAAACAAAGGCTGACCCCCGCCTTAATAACAAAGGAGGCAGAGTTTAACTTTGGCCACCTGCACCTCAGATGGCTCCAATTAATCCTATCCTTGGTCCTGAACATGGTAGAAAAGAGAAGCAAGCAGAGTATGACTCTGTGTTACATGCTCTAAAAATATTAACACATGGAACCTTCCTCTCAACTCTGAAAGATGCAAGTGATCTCTTCCCCATTTTAATAATGAGACTCAGAAATTAAATAACTTAGTGTATCTATCCAGTATCTGGCTGGGATTTCAATGCTGCATTCTAGTCACTGTACCCCGTGACCTCTGTCACTTTTTTGTTTTCTTCCTGGTAGAAGGAAACAAACTTATTCTCTCTGAGGTATTGTCCTCTATGTACATTTCCTTCAGAAGAATATTGGGACTTAGGACACCACTGGGAGTGCTAAATGCATTATGAGGGTACTTCATACCTTGCACTCGTGCCATGGAAATAATGCTGATGTGTCATTCCCATCTCCAATGCAAGGGATGTCCCTTCATGGGCTGTCACTATTAGCAGAAGGGATATGCTATATATAATCTAATACCTGGGTGGGGGGCCACAGAATCTTTCAGCATTCAAAGACTTTCCAGGGGCCAAGGGAACGTGCTGTCTGTGACCAGCAAAATGGGGTTTGCATCCCTTCAGGTGGGTCATTATCCTATTTGCCTACCAGTTTCTGGTGAGTGGGGGTCTGATATTGTCTAGGATATGTTACCTTGTTGGATTTTCTAGGCCTTCTTTTTCCTTTGCCCTCTGAGTCCCTTTGTTGTCTAAGAACTTACCAGAGCTGTGGAGGGAAAGGAAGAAAGGCTCCTTCAGCCTCTTCTTAGACTCCTTCCCAGACCCCTTGTTCTACACATTACCCTTCTCAAGCCAAATGATTCCATTCCCTGCCTTCAACACTGGGGCTTTGTTCAATTTCATTGGAGGGAGGTAACTGGAGGGAGGGTGAGGAAGGCATCATTTAGAACCTAGGGCAGAAAAATTCTTGAACAAAGAGGCTTATTAACTTCAAAAAGCCACAAGGCATGGTAATTCTTTGTTCGTGTTGGTTTGATTTGTGTACTGTGGGTGTTGTTCTGTATGAAGCCCAGATGGTAGGGAGTCCTGGACAGATGGTATGCTAGTTGTGAAAGCAGCTACTTCCCAAACAAAACATTTGAGAGACTCTGAAGCTTTCATACTGGCTGGAGAGAGGAAAGGGAGAAAACCAGTGAGTTCATGACTTCTCATCTGGAAGATCAGTGTTGTTTTGGGAAATACCATTTATTGAGCACTTAATATGGACTAGCCTTGGCTAGGTGCTTTAATCCTTGCAAAGATCTTGCCTCTAACAAGTAAAAGAACATACTTTAGGTTATGTAAGTTGTAATATGTTATAACTTAGTAAGTTATAATATATATAAGTTAGTAAGTTATAATATGGAGTTTCAAATACAACTCTGCAAAACTATAGTTTTCCCACTATAATATTCTGCCTGGGTAAATGAGGCTGTTTGGGTCTAGAAGACTTAAGAGAAGATGTGTTTTCTGTCTTGATATTTCTGAGGGGCTTTCATAGGAAGGAGGGAGCAGTAATGTTCTGTGGGTAAGATTGGGAAGATCTGGGACTCCATGGGTGAAAAAGGGAAAAAGATTTGAACTCGAACAAGGAGTTGACAATCTGGCACTGTCAGGGCCAAGTCAGATCTGGATGGGAATCCACAGATATATGTGTTCACATGCTGTTGGGGAATATTATCTTTTCCCTCTCTCTAACTTAATGAGTGAGTCATAAGAGAAGTCCATTCTGTCTGGCCTTTGAGATCCATTATTCAGGGAGGCCCTCCTGGTGGAATTGGGGCCTAGGAGGAAGGAGCTGGACTCCTTGGAAGGAATTGACAAAAGCTCTGGGGCCACCCTGGAACTCTGGCCAATGACCAGAGAGGAAGCTGACTGGAAAGAAAGCACCCTCTTTGGCATTAGTAATAAATAACAGGCAACAATGGGAAGTCATAGCTCGAGGACACACAAGACCTGGTGGGAAAGGGAAGTGTGGCCTACAGTTTCTCCGTTTACCTTTGTGAGTGCGTGCACAACTAGGGAATGGAGAGAACATGTTTTGCTACAGCAATCCTGCACTTACCACCACTTCTAAAGCCTGAGGTTCTTCAGAGGGCTCTTGGTTACCTAGGTGCCACTAACGGGCAGTGTGACCACCATGAGTTACATTTTTGAGAACCCCTTGCCTGGCTCCACCCCAGCCAGGGGCTCTAACTCTACCTGCCTCTTCCCTTCAAGATACTGAACTCCGCAAGAAAGGTGAAATCTCTAGACTGTTAAATACCATCTCTGTCCTGTCTGTACCTATAGAAGCAGAGACAAGTAAATGCAATACCGCTCTCTTCCCACATAGAATAAAACACCCTTGAAGTTCAGGTTGTGTATAGAAGTGATGTACAGGGGCACCTGGGTGGCTCACTGGGTTAAAGCCTCTGCCTTCAGCTCAGGTCATGATCTCGGGGTCCTGGGATCGAGCCCTGCATCGGGCTTTCTGCTCAGCGGGGAGCCTGCTTCCCCCTCTTTCTCTCTCTCTCTCTGCCTACTTGTGATATTTGTCTGTCAAATAAATAAATTAAATCTTTAAAAAAAAGAGAAGTGATGTACAGTGTTTAAAGTATGGGATTTAGTGTCAGCCTTGGGTTCAAATTCTGTCCTATTTAGCTGTGTGATCTTGGATGTCTCATTTAGCCTCTTGGGATTTAAATCTTCTTAGTGAAATGGTAATCAAACTAATTTCAGAGATTTTGTGGTCTTATTTAATCCTCAAATAAGTAAAGTGTCTCGTGTATAGCAGACACTCAAATGTTTGTTGTTCTTATTAAGGGCTAAATAGGTAGTAGAAATTGCCCTGGAGGTACAGATAAGGGAGCCATTAAATCAGGAAGCTTTTCTGGCTTGGTAAAGTCTTTATGATTTGTGGATTCTGCATTGAAGGCAATAACCTTTCTTCTTTTCTTCCATTTTTATTCTATAAAATAACTAAGATCTATTATTATAATAGTAATAACTCTATCTTAGGTGAAGGATTGAGCCTACAGGGGGAAAAGGTCTGTTTAAGGTTAGATAGCTAGGAAGTGGTATAGTGGCTTGAATCGAGGCATATTTAATTTGTGGTTTTCCCAGTGCCTTTTGTCAGCTGTGTCCTCTGTGACCTCTCCTCTCTTTGCCTGTTCCTATTCTGAGTGGAGGAAATTTGTCTCTAAACTTAGAATCCTAGCTGAGTTTGTTCTGTGCTGTAGATCAGGTGGCCACTCGAACACGGGCAGTGTAGAGTAGCAGAAACAGGGTTGGTGGCAACCCCTACCAGAACTTTCCAGTTGTACATTGATTTGCTTTTAGGTAGGTAATTGATGCAGCTGCTGCCAAGCCTGTAATGGGGTCTCAGTGGGCCTCAGGTGTTTGGGCACTGATGGAGTTTGCATGTAATTTTTCACACAGTTTTCCTTTTGAGGCTCCAGCCTTGCTTTCCAATCCTGCTCTGGACTTCTGAAGTGGCTCATTTCCTCACTAGTTGCTTCACTCAGATGCATGGGGGATTCTGCATGGGCTCTGGAACTGACCTAATTGCCCCTTCCCTCCATAGACCTCAGATGTAGGCCACCTTCACATGCAGAAGAGAGACAAAAGAGGGTTCTTTGTTACATTCAGATGCTCCTAGTAATTAGTGAGGATTTTCTCAGAGGCAAATCTCTTCCCCTCAGTGGACCTCAGTTTTCTAGTTTATGCTGCTTGGACCCTATAATGCTTCACAGTCTGTCATGAGGGTTTGTGTTGTGTGGCTCAATAGAATTCACAGCCAGTGTCTTAAAAACTGAAGTCCTAGTTCCTGTAGGTGTATATTGCAGATTTTAGGAGGTACAGAGAGCTGTGGGATGAATTTGATTTAGTATCTTTTTTAAAAGATTTTATTTGTTTGTCAGAGAGAGAGAGAGAGAGAGAGGAAGTGCACAAGCAGGGGGAGTGGTAGACAGAGGGAGAAGCAGGCTCCCTGCTGAGCAAGGAGCCCAATGTGGGACTCTATCCCAAGACCCTAGGATCATGACTTGAACTTAAGACAGATGCTTAAGTGACTGAGCCACCCAGGTGTCCCTTGATTTAGTATCTTGGAGCATCACTTTTACTTATAGATGTTATCTTTTTAAAACATTGGGGTACATATGTGTCTCAGTTGGTTGAGTGTCCAACTCTTGTCCCTCCAAACTCCATCAGTGCCCAAACACCTGAGGCCCACTGAGACCCCATTATAGGCTTGGCAGCAGCTGCATCAATCACCTACCTGAAAGCAAATCAATGTACAACTGGAAAGTTCTGGTAGGGGTTGCCACCAACCCTATTTCTGGTTTGTGGGACTCAGCCCACCTGGGGCTCCACACTTAGCCACGAGTCTGCTTGAGGATTCTCTCCCTGTGCCCCTCCCCAACTCATGCATGCATGTGTATTCTCTCTCTTGAATAAATAAATAAATCTTAAAAAATAAAAAAAAAAAGATATTTAAGGAGTAGAATGTAAAATGTGTGCATGTAATTAAGATTAAACCTGGATGTGAGGGCGATCTGGCTGCGACATCTGTCACCCCATTGATCACCAGGGTTGATTCGGCTGATCTGGCTGGCTAGGCGGGTGTCCCCTTCCTCCCTCACCGCTCCATGTGCGTCCCTCCCGAAGCTGCGCGCTCGGTCGAAGAGGACGACCTTCCCCGATAGAGGAGAGGACCGTTCTTCGGTCAAGGGTATACGAGTAGCTGTGCTCCCCTGCTAGAACCTCCAAACAAGCTCTCAAGATTAAACCTGAGGCTTCAAAGAAATTCTGACTTTAGCTTTCTACTTATATCCCCCTATCCTTTGTGTCCTCTGGGGTATATGCATTTATTATGTTCTGCTGCTTATGGATTCTTCCATAGAAGCTTTGAAAAGTTCTGGCTCATCTCAGTAAGTTGGCAGTCTGGGGTCAAAGGGAGCCAAGAAAGAATATATATAAAATTTTTATATATATATAAATTTATTATTTAGTTAGTTCTCAGAATGGAATGGGAAGGACCCTAGTCACTACAGCCATAGATGTTGTTTCTGTATCAGGACCTAGAATATAAGATTTCTCTTTTCTCTGAGGTGGAAGTCTCAGCTGGAAGCAAAGCTGGAAGCAAGCAAAGCTTGGCCTCATTTCCAAGTAGAGACAAGAGTTGCCTGATCAAATGATTCTCAGTACCCTGTGGACCTTAATTGGAGATTTCCTTACAGCTTAGAGTCTAGGGGTCATCTGTTTTATACTTTTTTCTTTTTCAGTCTCAATTCTGACTTTAGATCATATTTCCTTCCCTCCACATCCTTATTTCCTCACTTTGGGACTTCAGTGGAGGCTGAGAGAGATTGCTCATTTCTCCAAAACCCTGAAGCCTAAGGACATGGAAAATTTATATGCATCTGATTTCTCTATGTTCATAATGGAAGAGGCAGAGCTCAGAGAGATTAAATTTGCTACTGATCCTGATTTTTTTTAAATTTCACTTTAACTGTTATTTGTCCAACTGCTCCTCAGAGATACTCCACATCCTGGAACTATTTTAGGTCCTGTGATCTTCCTCTCATTATACCCCTACTCATCCTTCTAGTGAAACAGACAATATGGTGCAAAAAGAGGCTAAGGAGCCCATTCCTGGGACATCTAGGACTGATTATGTAGTCTACCTGCCTTAGTCCATTTTAATTCTGGGATCTCCAAGCCTCTATAGTTGGTACAGGCAGAGGCCAGTTCTCCCCTACCAATTCTGTTCTGAGTCTGCCATCCCATGACTTAGGGTCCTGACCCTAATGGGCATCTTCAGTGTCTCTTTCTCACCTAGGGCTGAATTACTTCTTCCGCACCAATTGCATCTGGGCGCTATTCTTCTAAAACCCTGTGGAAAATCTTTAGAACTGTTAGTTAGGCTCTGCCTTAGATCTAGGATGAGATAAGAGGTGCTTTAAATAAAACTTATCTTTTTCTAATACCTTCCCCCTCTATCCTCTGCAAAAAAAAAAAAAAAAAAAAAAAAACCAAACCAAAACAAAACGGGGCACCTGGATGTCTCAGTTGTTAAGCATCTGCCTTTGGCTCAGGTCATGATCCCAGGACCCTGGGACCCAGGACCCTGGGATCGAGCCCCACATCGGGCTCCCTGCTCAGCAGGAAGCTTGCTTCTCCCTCTCCCACTTCCCCTGCTTGTATTCCCTTTCTCTAGCTGTGTCTTTGTGAAATAAATTTTAAAAAAATACATCACATTTCAACATGAGAATTTTGTGTTCTCCATCTAAAACTTACAGGCAATTCATATTGCCTATTAACTTAGACTCAGGGACTCACCTTGCCATTGAATCCAGGAAGCCTTTTGATCTTTCCTTAACACTGCCCACACACAAATTATCTTTTAAAAACATGTTCCTAATTACTCAAGTCAGCAAGAGGCATGCAGGAAATGGGACTGTATTTCTTTTTTTTTTTTCTTTTGTTTCATTTGAACTGGTAAATCTTTTTTATTTATTTATTTATATTTAAAATTTAATTTCTTTTCAGTGTAACAGAATTCATTGTTTATGCACCACAGCTAGTGCTCCATGCAATACATGCCATCCATAATACCCACCATCAGGCTCCCCCACTCTCCCACCCCCCGCCCATTCAAAACCCTCAGGTTGTTTTTCAGAGTCCATAGTCTCTCATGGTTCACCTCCCCTTCCAATTTCCCTCAACTCCCTTCTCCTCTCCATTTCCCCTTGTCCTCCATGCTATTTGTTATGCTACACAAATAAGTGAAACAATATGATACTTGACTCTCTCTGCTTGACTTATTTCACTCAGCACAATCTCTTCCAGTCCCGTGCATGTTGCTACAAAAGTTGGGTATTCATCCTTTCTGATGGAGGCATAATACTCCATAGTGTATATGGACCACATCTTCCTTATCCATTCGTCCGTTGAAGGGCATCTTGTTTCTTTCCACAGTTTGGCCATTGCTGCTATAAACATTGGGGTACAGATGGCCCTTCTTTTCACTACATCTGTATCTTTGGGGTAAATACCCAGTAATGCAATGGCAGGGTCATAGGGAAGCTCTATTTTTAATTTCTTTCTTTCTTTTTTTAATATATTTTATTTTGTTTTTTTCAGTGTTTAAAGATTCATTGTTTATACACCATGCTCACTGCTCCATGCAATACGTGCCCTCCTTAATACCCACCACCAGGCTTACCCATCCCCTCACCCCCTCCTTTCCAAAACCCTCAGTTTGTTTCTCTGCGTCCACAGTCTCTTGAGCTTTGTCTCCCCTTCCAATTTCCCCCAATTCACTTTTCCTCTCCTTCTCCTAATGTCCTCCATGTTATTCCTTATGGTCCACAAGTAAGTGAAAATGATAATTGACTCTCTGTGTTTGACGTATTTCATTCAGCATAATCTCCTCCAATCCCATCCATGTTGACACAAAAGTTGAGTATTCATCCTTTCTGATGGATGCATAATATTCCATTGTATATATGGACTATATCTTCTTTATCCATTTATCAGCTGAAGGCCATCGTGGCTCTTTCCATAGAACTTTATATATTATACCCTTTCATTTTTTTTTAATTTTTTATATCTTTTCAGCATAACAGGATTCATTGTTTTTGCACCACACCCAGTGCTCCATGCAATCTGTGCCCTCCCTAACCCACCACCTGGTTCCCCCAACCTCCTACCTCCCACCCCTTCAAAACCCTCAGGTTGTTTTTCAGAGTCCATAGTCTCTCATGGTTCACCTCCCCTTCCAATTTCCCTCAACTCCCTTCTCCTCTCCATCTCCCCTTGTCCTCCATGCTATTTGTGGAGCATAACAAATAGCAT
>NW_019154184.1:524736-688187 GCF_002288905.1 Enhydra lutris kenyoni | reverse complement strand
TTGATTTTCTGCTTCGATGATCTGTCTGTTTCTGAGAGAGGCGTGTTTAGATCTCCTACTATTAATATATTCATATCAATATGACTCTTTATCTTGATTAACAGTTTTCTTATGTAATTGGCTGCTCCCATATTGAGGGCGTAGATATTTACAATTGTTAGATCGTCTTGGTGGATAGTCCCTTTAAGAATAATGTAGTGTCCTTCTGTATCTGTGACTACAGTCTTTAGTTTAAAATCTAATTTATCTGATATGAGAATCGCTACCCTGGCCTTCTTTTGAGGCCCAGTGGCATGAAAGATGATTCTCCATCCCTTCACTTTCAGTCTGGGTGTATCCTTAAGTTCAAAATGGGTCTCTTGTAAACAACGTATGGATGGGTTCTGTCATTCTATCCAATCTGCAACCCTGTGTCATTTTATGGGTGCATTTAGGCCATTCACATTGAGAGTGATTATTGATAGATACGTTTTTATTGACATCATGTTACCTTAGAGGTCTTTCTTTCTGTAGAATGTCTCCACATTTCTGTTCAATGATATTTTAAGGATTTTTCCTCTTTTATAGAACCCCCCTTAATATTTCCTGCATTGTTGGCTTGGTGGTTGCATAGTCTTTTAAGCCTTGCCAGTCTTGGAAACTCTTTATCTCTCCATCCATTTTGAATGTCAGTCTTGCTGTATAAAGTATTCTTTGCTGCATGTTCTTCTCATTTAGTGCACTAAATATATCTTGCCAGCCCTTTCTGGCTTGCCAGGTCTCTGTGGACAGGTATGACATTATTCTGATGGGTTTCTTCTGTACGTAAGGAGCTTCTTTGTCCTGGCTGCTTTCAAGAGGGTCTGCCTACAATTATAATTCTTCATTCTTACTATTAGGTATCTTGAGGACTTTCAAAAATCTATAATCTTGGGGGGAAACCGTCTGCCTCTAGTACATGAACGCTCGTTCCATTCGTGAGATTGGGAAAATTTTCATGGACAACTTGTTCCACTATATCTTCTAGACTTCTTTCTTTCTCCTCCCCTTCAGAGATTCCAATAATTCTGACGTTGGAAAGTTTCATGGCATCATTTATTTCCCGGATTCTGTTTTCATGGCATCTAAGCTGTTTGTTCCAGGATTCCTCCTGATCCTTTCTCTCTGTTTGTCCTCCAGATCACTAATTCTATCTTCTGTCTCAGTTACCCTAGTTTTGAGAGAATTTAGATTAGCTTGTAACTCATTGAGAGCATTTTGAACATCATCCCAGGTGGCTTTGAGTTCTGCCCTAACATTGTGAACATCATCCCTAGTGGCTTTCAGTTTTGCCCTAATCAATTCCATTTGGTCATCCATGGCTTTCTCCAACCTAGCTATTGCCTGGATAATTGTTAGCCTGAATTCCCTTTCTGACATATTGTCTATGTTGACAGCCATTAGCTCTGTTGCAGAAGGCCCATCCTCTGTATTTTTCTTCTGTTGGGCATTCCTCCTCCTAGTCATTTTGGTGAGAGATGACTGAACGGATGTATCTGGATGTATGGACCGTGGTGCAGTCAAGGTGCACCCTGGAACTCTTCTGAGCAATCAGGATTCCCCACCCAAATGAGAGAAAAAAGAAAAGAAAAAGAAAAAAGAGGGGTGCCTGGGTGGCTCAGTGGGTTAAAGCCTCTGCCTTTGGCTCAGGTCATGATCTCAGGGTCCTGGGATCGAGCCCCGCATCAGACTCTCTGCTCTGCAGGGAGCCTGCTTCCTCCTCTCTCTGCCTGCCTCTCTGCCTACTTGTGATCTCTGGCTATCAAAAAAAAAAAAACTTAAAAAAAAAAAAAAAAGTAAAAGAAAAAAGAGAGAGAGAGACAGGAAAAAAAGGGAAGGTAAAAGAGAAGGCTCAGCCCAAATGGGCCCCAAGGTAAGATTTATGAAGTATCCAAACAAAAACAAACAACCAAAAAGACTGACAAAGCATATGACAAGAGAAAAAAAAATATATATATATATATAAGCAAAAAAAGGAAGAACCTAGTCAAAAAGAACCCCAAGTATAAGAATTTTATATTATCAGGTCAAACACAAATACACAGAAACACTGGCGGAAGAAAAAGATGGGAGAGTGGTTATAAATTCTCAGTGTGGGCAAGGAAGGTTATTTTGAATCTTCCTGGATGTATCTTGATATCTTTGTTAAAGGACTCAACTTTCCTAAGATAAAGGGGGATTAAAAATTGGTTTACCGGGACGCCTGGGTGTCTCAGTTGGTTAAGCGGCTGCCTTCGGCTCAGGTCATGATCCCAGCGTCCTGGGATCGAGTCCCACATCGGGCTCCTTGCTTGGCAGGGAGCCTACTTCTCCCTCTGCCTCTACCTGCCACTCTGTCTGCCTGTGCTCGCTCTTGCTTCTCTCTCTATGTCAAATAAATAAATAAAATATTAAAAAAAATTGGTTTACCTATAGGGGTAGCATTGATTGGGGAAAGGAGGTTACCTTGAAGTTTAACTCTATATGAATATTAGAAAATAAAAATAAAAAAGGAATAAACTAGACTAAACTAAACTAAAATTTTTTAAAAAATTAAAAAAATACAGATTCAAAAGAAAAACACAGGTGTATGTATAAAAAAGTTCAGGTTAGGAGGTTATTATGGAATTTAATATACTGGACATCTCACTGTGATGGTAAATAGGTTAAAAAATTATCTATATAAAAAAATGAACCAGAATAGTGGGAACGAGTTAAAAATAAAAGTTGTATCTATGAAATAGTTGTGGTTGTTCTCTTGTCGTCTTTTTTTTTTTTTTTTTTAATGGTTGGTTTTCTGGGGGAGGGGCCTGCCACGTGGGTTTTCAGTCAATGATGTTCCCTGAGTTAAGTCCTCCTGCCCCCCTCAAGGGGGTGGGCTCTGAGGAAACCGGTTTTTCAGGCTTTTGTTCTCTGGAGGTTTTTATGTTTGTTCATTTGTTCTCTCGCCTTGATAGCTTTTGATGGTTTTTGTAGGTTTAGAGGAAAGCAACTGCACCCCAACCTTTCCCTTAGAGAGAAGCCTGAGTCTGCTCCCCTATGGGTGCTGCAGAGCTGCTGGCAGAGCAGGTTCCGAGTTGCGGTCCCTGGGGATGCAGGATCTCTTGCTTGTACCCAAAACCACGAGAGCGGCAGCTGTCTGGGCAGCTCCAGACCACCAGAGAGGTTCCAAGCAGCGATTGCACACTGAGATTTTCTCGCTGGCCCGGGCTGGGAGTGCCTGGTCTTTCCAGGTCCGAGAGCACCGGGCTGGCACCTGCGCACACCTCTCTCAGGGGAGTGTGTGAGGCGCACGCATCTCAGGCTCTGATAGCAGGGCGCGGCATTCTGCCGTCTGGCGAGGCTCCCAGTCCCTCACAGGAGCCGGACCCCACATGTTTTCGGGTGCGCTGGCGGCTCAGGGACCAAGACCTGGTTTCTCTGCCGCACTCTCTCTGGCTCAGTGCCGGGGAGGCTGTTCTGGGTTCGGGGACTTAAGCACCTGTCCCTAACCGCCCCGATTCCCACAATTTCCCTCCACGATCCTTTGCTCTTTTTGAGTGCTTTCAACCAGACTCCAAGTTAATGCTGGCCCCCAGATGCAGGGCACTCTCTTATTAGGGGTATTACTTTCCAATGGGTCGCCTCTGGTGGCTCCCTCCCCCTTTTATTTATCTTCCGATATCAGTCCGATGTTCCCACTCCACTTTACCTGCCCACTGGCATCTTCTGCCCCTGTAGAGATCCAGACGTGGATAATTCTGATCTCAGGCTGATTTCATGGGTGATCGGAGTTCTTTGGTAGGTAATCAGCTCACTTTAGGGTACAGGTTGAAACGGCGCCTCCTCCTACTTCCCTGCCATCTTGTCTCCCCCTGATTTCATTCTTTTTGATGGTTGAATAAAAATTGAGTAAAATTCCATTATATGTACACACACACACACACCGCATCTTCTCTATCGACTCATCAGTCAATGGACATTTGGGTTCTTTCCATAGTTTGGCTATTTTGATAATGCTGCTATAAACATCAGGGCACATGTACCCCTTTGAATCTGTATTTTTTATACTTTGGGTAGATACCTAGTAGTACAATTGCTGGATTGTAGTGTAGTTTCATTTTTAACTTTTTGAGGAATCTCTATACTATTCTCCAGAGTGAGTACATCGGTTTGCATTACATTCCCACCAACAGTGCAAGAGGGTTCCCCTTTTTCCACATCCTTGCCAACACTTATTATTTCTTGTGTTGTTAATTTTAACCATTCTGACCAGTGTTAAGTGGTATCTCATTGTGGTTTGGATTTGTATTTCCCTGTTGATAAGTGATGGTGAACATCTTTTCATGTGTCTGTAAGCCATGTGGATGGAAAAGTATCTAGTCATGTCTTCTAGGCAGGTTGCCTCTTAAGCCTTTGTATATTCATTTATAAAATAGAGATAATAGCTATCTCAGGGTTGTTCAGTGTTCAGTACCTGTTACATAATAGGTACTTAATAGATATGAGCTACTTTTTCCTTGGGGCCTCTGAAGCTCTAGATTGTAAGCTTCAGGAATGACTACGGGGTCTGGGTTTGGGTGCATAGTAGGAACTTTGTAGATATAGTGGAGGAGTGTATGTGTGTGTGTGCACATGTGTGTGTATGTGTTGAGGGAAGATATAATTTATTAATAAGGAAGGACATTAGCAATATTGGGTCCTCCTTTCCTATTTCTATATCCAGGTAAATTCCTCGGCTCACTCCCCTACCTCCCTTGCCTACCCCTGAAGAAAATTTTAAAAGAATAACGAAAACCATCAGCACAACCTCATTAAGATATGAGTCAGCTTTACTGCCTCCCATCTCCAGTGGTGGGCATGCTGGGGTTCAGCTGTCAGCCAGAACCATTAACATTACTAATGTCAGGGACTGGAAAACAATCTCCATCTCCTGGCTGGCCTCCCTTTCCTACTACCCACTGCTTAGCCAAGAGGCCCAGAACTCCAGGGGCCCCTTCGCTACTATACTGAGGTACTCACCCTGTTCCTACCCTCTTTCCCATTCTCAACCTGTGCTATTGGTAAAGGTAATCATGACTAGCCTCTAATCAGGGCTGGGAAGAAGCATCTCAATACCCAGACACAGCACATCTTTGGATTAATGGATACCACAATACCTGCTATGTCTCCCTGAACATTCTTTCTTAGGGCATTGTAAATGGGACTCAGAACAGTGTGGACATATTTCTAGTTGCTAAAGATAAAAGAGTAACCCAAGAGAAGAAGATAAAGGAATTAAGCCAACACTCTCTACTTCCAGCCTTTAATTCATCCTGAGAGTAGAAAGGCACATGACATAATAGAGGGAAGAAGTGGCAGTAAACACTGGATTTGAAAAACTCGTGGGTTTGGAGTCAAACAGACCTGACTCTGCTACTCACTAACTGAACCTTCACTTCTTGGAACCTTAGTTTCACTATCTATAAATGGGCCTAATTGTAAATGTATCACAGAGCTATTGTGAAAATCAAAGGGGATAATGAATATAGTTATTGGTATGTGGTAGTGCTCCTAAGTGATAGACCTGTTCTCTACATCAACAAAAGTACTTTGTGTAGAGAGATGCTGACATCATTTCTTGACTACTGCCTAAGTGTATTTCCTTGCCAGACCCTGGACACCTTATGTCTTTTGAAGTCAGGGACCATCTTAGTTTCAGTTTTGTGTCCTCTGTACATTCAAGCAATGTTTTTCTTTTCTTTTCTAGGTGGTGAAAACTATTGGCCTGAGGGAAGTTTGGTTTTTTGGTCTGCAATACCAGGACACTAAAAATTTCTCCACTTGGCTGAAACTCAATAAAAAGGTAACTTCTTACCCAGTTGTTGGGTTTGGAATTCATTCCTCCATCATATCTTATATTCAAGTGGGTAACATGTGGTAGCTGGCAAATCCAAGGCTGTGCTTTTCACTGGGTGGTCTATTGATCAGAATAAAGACAGGGGCACCTGGGTGGCTCAGTGGGTTAAGCCTCTGCCTTCGGCTCAGGTCATGATCTCAGGGTCCTGGGATCGAGCCCTGCATTGGGCTTTCTGCTCAGCGGGGAGCCTGCTTCCCCCTCTCTCTCTGCCTGCCTCTCCGCCTACTTGTGATCTCTCTCTGTCAAATAAATAAATTAAATATTTAAAAAAAAAAGAATAAAGACAGAGGACTCAGCCAAGGTAGAACTCCTGCTCTGTCTCCACTTTGACTTCTAACAGTGAGAATGGCCAGTGTCCAAGGAGGAAGAGACCCTTACCTTTTTCCTGGGAGCTCTGTTTTAAATTTTGACTTGTCTTATACCATAGTCATTAATGGTTTTTCAAGAGGGGATTGGCATCCTATTTTTTCCTTCCAAACTCAAGGGCTTTAGGAGGTTTGTTAAAAGGAGAATAACAGACTGAAGAAAAAAAAAGATATATGTGTTAATAAAGTTTCTTCAGGTACTTATTTAAATTCCAGCTAGTTAGCATACAGTGCAATATTATTTTCAGGTGTAATATTCTGTGATTCATTGCTTACATACAACACCTGGTGCTCATCAAAAGCGCCTTCCTTAATACCCATCACCTATTTATAACCCATTCTTTCTTGATTTTCTATCTCAGTTCAACTCCAGATGAGATGATTTGAGTATAAGTCCATTCAGGCTCTTCACCTCCAAGCAGTGTCTCTGCAGGAATATGTCAGTCCTCCATCTCAATATCCTCAAACTTCCTAACTTTGTTGTTGGAGGTTTCCAGTGTCTTGTGTCTTCTGTTTCTGACTGTGTCTAGGGGATAAGTGCCTTACCTTCAGCTGGCAGAATCTTGTTTCCCCAAGGAGTGGAGACTTTTGCTGGACAAATGTGTTGCTGTTAAGAGCCAATTTCAGGCTTTAAAAGAGAGTCTAGTTTGTTCTCTTGTCTAGCCAATTTCTTTTTTTTTTAATTTTTTTTTATTTATTTATTTGACAGACAGAAATGACAAGTAGGCAGAGAAACAGGCAGAGAGAGAGCAGGGGGGAGGCAGGCTCCCTGCTGAGCAGAGAGCCCAATGCGGGGCTCGATCCCAGGACCCCGAGATCATGACCCGAGCCGAAGGCAGAGGCTTAACCCACTGAGCCACCCAGGCACCCCTAGCCAATTTCTAAGCCTCAATGATACATACTAGTTTTTACTTTGCTAATTTGTGGTATGGGGGGAGCTTAAAAGAGGAGCTTTCTTAATCCTAACCTCAAAATTTAGGGGCAGTTGTTATATTGCCAGATGTTGGTGGCTTGAAGGCTTATGACCATCAGTGGGTATAAGGTCATTTCAGGAAGGAATTCCCCAAAATAAGCAATTATGGGCATGGAGTTGGGTCCCCAGTGAAAAAAAAAAAAATGTCTCTTTTCTGAATTAACCAGAACAGTTGCCACCTGGCTCTTCAGGATTACCCAAATTGATGACCTTTCAGTGTCTCTCCCCACCCTACAGGCAAAGACTATTTTTTTAAGAGCTGTAACCTCTTGCTGCTCCCAGGTGACTGCCCAGGATGTGCGGAAGGAAAGCCCTCTGCTCTTCAAGTTTCGGGCCAAGTTCTATCCTGAGGATGTGTCTGAGGAATTGATCCAGGACATCACACAGCGCCTGTTCTTCTTGCAAGTGAAGGAGGGCATTCTCAATGATGATATTTACTGCCCACCAGAGACTGCTGTGCTACTGGCCTCCTATGCTGTCCAGTCTAAGTATGGTGACTTCAATAAGGAAGTCCACAAGTCTGGCTACTTAGCTGGGGACAAGTTGCTGCCGCAGAGGTGAGGTGGTGCCCTTGGTCATCTGTCCTTGCATGGAGAAGGTCCGTGGCTGACCAGGCCCTGTTATATAGGGTCTGCCAGATCTGTTCTGTTCTACTAGGGTCTCTCTGAAGATCATATTATGCATACTGGTTTTTATTTTGCTAATTTATGGTGTTGGGGGAATGTTAAAAGAGGAGCTTTCTTAAGCCTAACCTCAAAATTTGGGGGCAGTTAGTATAAGAGACACATATTTGCATATGGCACCATACCCTTTTGTTTCTCTGACTGTCAAAACAAAAAGCTTTTTTTCCTTCTCTTCTTTTGCCTGACTGCAGAATTGTATTGCTCTGGAAACAGGTGCTTATATAGATTACCAAAGACAGATTGACTCCTCGTACCCCAGTTCCATTTTTTTTTCAATCCTTTTCACCGATTTAGACCTCTTGTATCAGAGGTTCACAGGAGGGACAGAGAAATACCCAAGCCAGGGATGTGGGGGAGCTCCAACTGTATTTTAATATCAATAACCAGTGCACAGAGCTTTCTGCTTTTATAAACTTCAAAGCTGAATGCTCTCAAACACACATTATTTTTGTTTTAGCATCACAACAACGCACAACATGAATAAGGCAGGCATTATCTTTATTTCCTGGCTAAGAAAATAGAGCAGAGTGCTCACTCTGACTTGCCAGACCTCCTACAGCTCATTTGAGGCAGAGCCAGACCTGGGACCCTAGTCTTTTGAATTTTTAACCCTGGTTTTTTTCCTACTGCTTCCAGTGGCCATTTTCCTAAGCTTGTGGATGGAAGAAAAAGTTCTTCATTCTGGGAGCCTCAGTCCCATTGGAGCTGTGGCATATGCACAACTTACCTGAAAGTATTAGGGATAATGATTGTTCTCTGGAACTCTACCCGAGTCACTGCTTTGATGTCTGAGATGACATATTTAAAACAAGTCTTGTTTATGATCTAGTAGATCTTGTTTATGATCTAGTAGATCCAGTAGATCTAGTTAAGCCTCTTTCTTCTAAAGTCATTTGGGCTGAGTTCTCTGTTCTGGAGCGACATGCTGTAATCTCATCCCTGAGAAATTTTCTCATAAACAAAAACTATTTGTCCCATAAGGATCTAGGAGAGTGTCATGCCTCCTCCATGAGGCCCATCTCTACTCTTAACCCCTCAAGTCAGCACAGAGTCTTGATACATTCCTGCCCTACTTGGAAATCACAGCATATTATTGGATTTTCTGGTTAAAACTACAAAGGAAGGTGTTTCCTTTGTCTTTCTTTTCCACCCATTCTTGTATTTCTCCTACATCTCAGGCAGTTCCCTGTGTCTGATTAATACCTCCTGCTACAATTTCATTCTACTTCCAGTATGATCTTAGTGGGCTGGCTCTGTATCTTTTTTGCATCAATCCCTCAGAAAGTTAAGTGGGCTTCCCTTTACTTGATTTACTCCTGCATTTGGGTTTTGTGCTTGAATCTACTATCTGTTGTCTTCCTAGGGTCCTAGAGCAGCATAAACTCAACAAGGACCAGTGGGAGGAGCGGATTCAGGTGTGGCATGAGGAGCACCGGGGCATGCTCAGGTAATATCACCCTAGCAACTATGTGTATTACTGCTTTTGTAGGGAGAGTGAGAGTAGGTTTTGGTCGAAAGAGACAAAGGACTAGGGGCACTGGAGGATGTTGGGGAGAAAGGGACAGGAATGCAACTTATAGGGGAAATTAGAGATAGAAGGCAAATAAGGATCATTATGAAACTATATTTTTTTTAATGATGGCAACTGATAGCCCAAACAGTTTTGACCATAAAGAAACCGAAGGGACCTCTGGATCCCTAGGGAGCTTCTAGAGTACTAGGGATCCCTCCACAAGAAAGAAATGGGCAAGGAGATCTCTAAACATGGCAGATCTTTTGGTGTCGTCTAGTTGGGGAATGAATCTTATCATTTTGCCATCATCACACCATCTGGGTTCTGCTAAGAATGTTAAGATACTTCAATGCAGCTAACATGCCAGAGGCCGGCAAGGGTCGGCCCACCCTTGTTACCCTTGGGAACCTCAGATCCTAGGCTCCTGTCAGCAGGTTTTGTTTGACAATGTCATGTTGTGCTCTAATTTTCATCATCTGCTCACCTTCTATCCCCTTTCCCTCCCCTAATGGCAAGATTCTTGTCAAAAGTGCAGAGCAGATAGACTATCTCCCTGGGTCTGATTCACAGGCTCCCCTCTATAATCCCCCCAAATCTTTTATTTAGGGAGGATGCTGTTCTAGAATATCTGAAGATTGCCCAGGACCTGGAGATGTATGGTGTGAACTACTTCAGCATCAAGAACAAGAAAGGCTCAGAATTGTGGCTGGGAGTGGATGCCCTAGGTCTCAACATCTATGAGCAGAATGACAGGTATAGCTTAGTTTTCTCTTAGTTTATTTGGGCCACTCTGACACCTAGTACTCATCATGAAGTAGGACTGTACCTCCTAGGTCCCAACTGGGTCCCACCTTTTTCTACCTAGTTTAGATCAGCCTAAATGATTGCATAACCTCCCAGGCCTCAAAATCTTGCATTGACCAGACTTGCACCATCCACTATGGTAGTCACTGGCCACATGTGGCTATTAAGCTGTTGAAATACAGCTACTCTTAAATTGAGATACACTGTAAGTGTAAACTATACACAAGACTTTGAAGACTTAGTGTGAAGAATAGAATGATGAATGTCTCATTAAATACTTTCTAAGATATTAATTTATATGTTCAAATGATAGTCTTTTAGGTATGTTGGGTTAAATGAACTGTTATTATAGTTACTCCCACCTGTTTCTTTTTTACTTCTTTTCTTTTTTTTAAATTTATTGATGTATAATGTATTATTTGTTTCAAGGGTACAGGTCTGTGAATCATCAGCCTTACACAATTCACAGTGCTCACCATAGCACATACCCTCCCCAATGTCCATTACCTAGCCACCCTATCCCTTCCCTCAACTCCCCTCCAACATGTGGCTGCTAGAAAATTTAAAATCTCATTATTTTTCCATTGGACAGCATTACCCTAGCACCAACCTTGTCAGGATTTGTAATTAATCCCACTCCCATATGATGATTAAATGCTTTTTGGCCTACATTCCCTCTTTCTATAGACTTTTCTCATTTTCTTATTTTTCCCCTTGGTCTGTTCTTGGTGAGGATGGTTGTAATAAATGATTGTTCCATGTAACTTCTGAATCTTGGAGCTCATTGTTTACATTCTCCCCAACTGTTACAACCTTGGGTGGAAGAGTCCCAGTAAAACAGAGGTGGAGATTCTTGTGAGAGATTTTCACAATGTTCCTGCCTCAACAAAAAATACAGTAAAACTGAGGACTCTGAGAAACAAACTGAGGGTTTTGGAAGGGAGCGGGTGAGGGTGGGTGAGCCTAGTGGTGGTTACTAAGGAGGGCACGTATTGCATGGAGCACTGGGTGTGGTGCATAAACAATGAATTTTGGAGCACTGAAAAAGTAAAATTTAATTAAAAGAATACAGTAAAACAAACCTCAGAGTTTGGGACAAGAAATAATAAGTTGGTTGTCAGGAGGTCCTTTTTGCACCCTCAAAGCTGGCAACTGACCTGGTAGCTTGTGATAACACTGGCTGAGCTAGTAATGAATCTACCTCCTTATGGAAGAAGTTGGGGGTACAGAGGGCAAACCACCAACCCTCTATGTTCTTCTTGTCTTTACATGGTCCTAATGTTGTTCTCTACAGACTGACTCCCAAGATAGGCTTTCCCTGGAGTGAGATCAGAAATATTTCTTTCAATGACAAGAAATTTGTCATCAAGCCCATTGACAAAAAAGCCCCGGTAAGTGATTCTTCCTACTGGACCAGACAGGTACTTGCCAAGACCTGGATAATGCTAGGAGCAAACATGTCATTGTATGTTTCTCTCATTTTTCTGGATTTTTTTTTTTTTTTTTTGTATGTGTGCGGGGCTAGGAATAGGAGGCACAAAAGGAGATTGGCCCTGGAAGGGGTTATTGATGACAAGACATGACTAGGAGACATCCTGTAGCTGGTGCCACCCTGGCAAATGTGTGTTAGGAGAAACATAGATGAGGGAGAGCCACAGGCAGTCTAAGTACTTCCTCTCTGTCACTGTCTTCTGCTGCCCTGATGCCGTGGGGTGGAAACAGAGAGCGCATCTTATTTTTTTAAAAGCCTGTAGGCTCCAGAAAGGGAAACTGTTGATATACTTGATTTATTTTTAATTGCGGAGAATAGACAGAGCCAGAAGTCCAGATCCAAAGATGATCTTCGAAACTTGCTCTTTGGTATAACTTTACTGATGTCCTCTCAAGACTTATCTCCAGGGCAACCCAAGAACAAGAAAGGGCTTTGGGTCCAGGCATTCCTCTAACATGCTCACCACAGTTTTCACTTACTTAGTTGCCTGTGGTTGATAAGACTGGAAAGCTGGTGATTGAGAGTAAGATAGAAAACAGAAAAAGGTCTTATCTTTTGGTGTACCTCATGTCCAACAAGGGTCAAAGGCCATGCTGAGATAGACCCTTCTCATGAGGCCTCAACAATTCTTCTCCAGCTGTAAGTCCTCTGAACTTCTGCTGCTAGGTACTTTATATATGTTATCTTGTTTAATGTTCAACAACCTTATCAGGTAAGTAGTAGCATACCTGCTTTATACTTGTGGAAATTAAGGTTCAAAGAATTGGAGTGATTTGCTCAAGATCACACAGCTAAAAAATATAAATCTGGGGTTTATATATACATTATTTGACTTCTAAAGCCTGTGCTCCTTTCACTACACACTAAGCCATATGAAACAGTAGTAATTTGGGTTCCATGGCAGAAGAACTGGTAGTTAGCTCATTAATTGGTAATGTTGGTCCAATGATATTTACAGTAACAAATAAGCAAACTAGATTCTTGTGTGTGTGTTTTTTCCTTTTCTTCTTTTTTTTTAAATTGCTGCTGTGTTCAACTTCCATTGGAAAAAGTTAATTAACAATGACAGCTGAGATCAAAGGCTTATTTTTTTTTAAATGACAGCCAGAGCAATCAGTGTTCAAATTTATGTATTTATGTATGTATTTACAATTTGCATTATCCCAAAAATGATTTAAGAGGCTGTGTCTAGGATATGCTTTTAGGAGGATACAGAAACAGTCCAGCTCCCCCCACCACCATATTGTATATACCAGCATATTATACAGGGATTATTGGGCCTCTAAGAGAGACCCCTGAGATTTAGCAAGATCCCTAATTAGCAGATAGGTTCCGTTTCTATCCTTCAATTAGATTGAGGATATTTTAGGATGTGATGTTTTCATAAGCAAAGGTTGAAAGAAATTGTGGTTTGGTGGAAAGAAGACTGGTTTCAGAGTCCAGAGGTCTGGGTTCTAGTCCTGGGTTTGCCACTAGTCTGCTGTGTTACCATGGACAAGTCACTTCACTGCTCTGATAATTAACCTTCTTATCTGTAACATGAGAAAATTGGGATAAATAACCCTTTCAGTGCTTTCAAAAGGCAGAAGCTCATTTTCATCTGTCCTTCCAAACTCATTTTGATTGTTGGTTTCCTATCAGGACTTTGTCTTCTATGCTCCCCGGCTGAGGATTAACAAGCGTATCTTGGCCCTGTGCATGGGGAACCATGAGCTATACATGCGCCGCCGCAAGCCTGACACCATTGAGGTACAGCAGATGAAGGCACAGGCCCGGGAGGAGAAGCACCAGAAACAGATGGAACGGTAGGTTCTGTGGCACTGGAGTGGAGGTTGGAGGCTAGGGCAAAGAAGCTTCCCAAAAGTGTTAAGATTGATAAAGGAAAGACATGGAACCATCCTGGGATGGGCGGAGAGAGAGCGAGCTGTACAGGGTTATCACCTCTACTATTAAGTCTCAGGCATCACCTTCCCCAGGAAGCTGACATCAGAAGCCTAGGATTTTAGAGGCTTATGGGGGGAGGGGTATTTCTTAGTTCCATATTGTCTCTGATCCTCATGCCATTGCTTTTCTAGGCAGATTCTCAGTTGCTCCAGGCTATCTGACCAGTGTAGTGGCATTAGCAGAAAGCTCCATGCACGTTTAAACATGGACTCTGTAGGGATGTCTGAGTGGAATTGGGGAGAGCCACCAGAATTTTCCTTATGTAACTCCCTTGTTACTGAAAGTGTAGCAAGGCTCAGCAACAGTGACATCAACTTGAGAATTTATTAGAAAGGCAGAATCTGACACCCTACTCCAGACCTTCTAACTCAGAATCTGCATCTTAATTAAGATACTAGGAAATGCAAATCAAAACTACAGTGAGGTACCACTTGGTAACTCACTAATATGGATATAATAAATAAATACAGAAAATAAGAGCTGTTGTCAAGGATGTGGAGAAATTGGGACTCATGTACATTGCTGGTAGAAATGTTTCAGCTACTATGGAAAATAGTTTGGTGGTTTCTCAAAAAGTTAAACATAGAATTACCATATGATCCCACAATTCCACTCCTAGGTATATATTCAAAATAATTGAAAACAGTACATATGGGGCACCTGGGTAGCTCAGTCGGTGAGGCCTCTGCCTGGCTCAGGTCATGATCTCAGGGTCATGGGATTGAGCCTGGCATCAGGCTCTCTGCTCAGCAGGGAGCCTGCTTCCCCCCCTCTCTCTGCCTGCCTCTCTGCCTACTTGTGTTCTCTGTCTGTCAAATAAATAAATAAAAATCTTTAAAAAAACAGTACATGTACACAAGTGTTCATAGCAGTGCTATTTGCAATAGACAGAAAGTAGAAATAGACCTAATGGCCAGCAGATGAATAGATAAACACATTGTATAGCCATACAATGGAATAGTATTCAGCCATAAAAAGGAATAAAGTACTGATACATATTACAATGTGAATGAACCTCTATAACAGAATGCTAAGTTAAAGAAACCAGACACAAAATTTCATATACCATATGATTCCATTTATATGAAATATCCAAAATAGATAAATGTTTAGAGGCAGAATGCAGGTTGATGGTTATTAGGGGTAATGGGGGGGAGAGGTAAGAGGAAACTCACTTATGGGTATATGGTTTTGCTTTGGAGTGATGAAAATGTTTTGGAACTAGATAGAGGCAGTGAATGTACATTATGAATGTACTAAATGCCACCAAATTGTTTGCTTTATAGTGGTTACTATAATGTAAATTTCACCTCAATAAATTATTTAAAAAATAAGATCCCAGATGATTCCTGTGCATGTTAAGGTTTGAGAACAGTGTTGTAGTAGATACTCTGTCATAAAGAGTTTGGAACCTCAGGAGGCTTCTAAATGTAGTAGCCTAGAAAAGGAGTCCATATTTGAGAGGTTAGACACCAAAGTTCTTATTTATTCAGAAAAATTTTACTGAGATTGGGGAAGTGTACAGAGCTGGATCTGGCAGGAACCTGCCCTCAAGGATCTTACAGTCTGGTAGGAGAAAGAGGAAAAACAATATATACATTACTGTTCAAGGTACAAATACCCTGTCATTTTTTTGTTCAATAAATATTTAATGAGCAGTGAAAAATAAAATAGACAAAAATCCCTGCTATCAGGAATCTGACATTCTCATGGAAAGAGACAGAACAAATAAGGAAATTATATAGTATGTGAGTTGGTGAGAAAGTGCTATGGAGAAAAATAATAAAGAGGAGGGATGGGGAGAATATAGGTCAAGTATTCTGAGGGCCCAGAGAAAGAAAAAGTGCCTAGCCCAGGGTGAAAAGGCAACCTCCTAGAAGATGCATTGGGGCAAAAAAAAAGTGAATACTTGTTTTAGATTTGCAACAAATTCTGGGGGAAAAGAGCCTAGGGCTGGGATTTAGAGGGCCTGTAGAAGCCATAGAGCTCAGTGGACTTGAAGCACAGTATCCCAACGCAGAGTCAAAACTTGACCCTATAACTATGAGGTAGATGGGCAGGACTTATTAGGCCATTTTACAGATAGGAGTGCTGAGAACAAGAGCAAAGAAATGGCATAGTTAAGTTCACCCAGTGGTTACCCACTGGTGAGCAGTAGAGCTGGGAGTCCAGGTTAGATCCTGACTCTGGAACAAATGACAGGCCTGGGTGTACTGACCAATGTGGGGCTATGATGTAAGGACAGGATGTGGGGATAAGGGAGCGTGGTCCTAACTCACAAGCTCTAAGTGTCTTAGACGGGGAAAGGCTGAGGGTCCAGGGCCAGAGAACCTTGGGGCCTTTTGGTGTGACCTATTCCATCCTTTCTCTTTCCTTAGTGCTTTGCTGGAAAATGAGAAGAAGAAGCGTGAGATGGCAGAAAAGGAGAAGGAGAAGATTGAACGGGAAAAGGAGGAACTGATGGAGAGGCTGAAGCAAATTGAGGAACAGACTAAGAAGGCTCAGCACGGTGAGGCTTAGAGTCAGTCACCTTGGAGACTGGGTTTTCCTAGAGCCTAACTCTGAGCTAGAGGCTCTTCTGCCTGAGCTGCAGACTCAGGCTATATAATCCATATGTGGCTACAGATAGATGAAAGACGGGGCAAGAGGAAGAGTTCCCAGAGCTTTCTGCCAGCTGTGCCCTGGGGTGAAGCATTTCCAGGAAGGAAGCTAGGTTTCCTTCCATGTCTGCATATTTCATTATCTTTCCCCTTTCTTCTCTTTCCAGAACTAGAAGAACAGACCCGCAGGGCCCTGGAGCTTGAACAGGAGCGGAAGCGTGCCCAGAGTGAGGCTGAAAAACTGGCCAAAGAGCGTCAAGAAGCTGAAGAGGCCAAGGAAGCCCTGTTGCAGGCCTCCCGCGATCAGAAGAAGACTCAGGAACAGCTGGTAAAGCTACAAAATGAGCTAGCATTGTGGTAACTGAATTTTCTTCCCTGTCTGCCTACCTATTCACAGTTACCCCTGCCTGTAGGGCTGGCTTCTTCCATTAGGGTGCTAGTCAACAGGTCCCCAGCAGATAGTTGATTCAAAAGCAAGCTGCAGAGTCACTGATGTGGCCCAGAAAGCTTTGCAGTCTTCCCTAACCCTTACTTTTATTCTACTTTCTTAGCCCTTGGGGATCTGAGCTGATGACCTGACAAAGGAAAGGGAGGGAGGAAAGAAGCAAAAGAATTTACACTTAATTGACTACCTACTGTGTGTTATAAGTATGCTAACAACTTTTCCTCTTCCCTTACTTTCTTATTTCCTCTCCCAATAATCCTATGGGATTAACCCACATGGGATACTATGCCCAGTTAAGGAAATTAGGACTCAGGGAGGTTTAAGAGACTTGTCAAAGATCACACAGTGTGGCTGGGTAAGGCTGAGAACCCATTTTTGCCTCTCTTTGAAGGATTTGTTCACTAAAATTATATGTAAAACTGTATCTAGGCACTTTTCAGGGGAATAGAGTGAGCATCCTTACTTTCATCTTTATTACTTCTGTGACTCAAAAGTAAAGAACACATGTCCCAAATTCCTTGATATATGTTCTTTCCCTCTACTGTTTGGAGTGTGAATGCAGGAACTAAGACCTATTTACCAGGGAGAAGTTTCCTCTAGAAGATAGATGTGTCCAAGATGAGAGGGTGTGCATAAGGTTTTTTTTTTTTCCCCTTGTTCAGATTGCCTTGTGACACTATAGCATCTTTCCTATACTTGTCCCGGGAGGAGTCTTAGTGGAGTCCTGAGCATTCCAGGAAAGCAGGAAGGGGTCTGGCACTTCAGACAGTGACACATTGATTTCCAAAGCTTTATGAAGGCCCTAAATATGCAGTGGGCAATAGTGTATGCATGAGAGAAAGAGGGGAAGGGAGAAAGGAAAGGGAGGGAGAGGGAGAGAGAGATGAGGAAGAGAGAAATGACATGTTTGTGTTCAGGAAGTCTGTAGTCTAGGTGTGGATCTCTGACTTCTAACAAAATGATTTGGAGTTAAAAAAGAATAGTAAATCTGAGAATAGGAGTGGTCTTCCAGGTGTCCTGGAGGAGGTGTAGTAAAAAGAGCCTCCCGAATAGCAAGCAAGTGGAACAGCAGGTTTCCTATTGGTTCCCCAGTGGAACTGGGGTTGAAGATACCTAGGTCCTGAAGACCAGAAGGCTCAGCTCTCACAAGCTTCCAATTTATCCATAGGCCTTGGAAATGGCAGAATTGACAGCTCGAATCTCTCAGCTGGAGATGGCTCGACAGAAGAAGGAAAGTGAGGCTGTGGAATGGCAGCAGAAGGTGAGACACAGTGCCCAGAGTAAAAGCCTTATGATAAAGGGTAGGTTTCAGTTCCTTAGATTCCTCAGATTTGGGCTCCTTATTCTTTCCATCCTTCCTTGACAGCAGGCATCATGGGAGAAGGAGCTCAAGGCTTTCTCAAATACTTCCCAGAATTCTCCAATACACCAGGGAAGTCGGTAAATTGTTCCTATTACACAGATGCAGAAACTAAAGGCAGACAAAGTGACTTGGCCTACCTGGTGCCTGCCTCCTGCTGGGCCATTCTATGCACTTGTAGGATGCCACAAATTAGCCTGATCTGACTTCTGGTTCTTCTTGCCCTCTATTACCGGACAGGCTCAGATGGTACAAGAAGACTTGGAGAAGACCCGTGCTGAGCTGAAGACTGCCATGAGTACACCTCACGTAGCTGAGCCGGCTGAGAATGAGCAGGATGAGCAGGATGAGAATGGGGCAGAGGCCAGTGCTGACCTGCGGGCTGATGCCATGGCCAAGGATCGCAGTGAGGAGGAACGTACCACTGAGGCAGAGAAGAATGAGCGTGTTCAGAAGCACCTGAAGGTATTCCAACAGGGCCAGAGGGTCAAAGATACCATGTACATTCCTTATATCATTATTGGGTTAGGTGGAGGAGCCTGTCTCAGTGGGGTATGGGAGTCTGAGCCTTTCTCTAATGAGAGCTTTAAGGATAAGCACCCATCACTTATCAGTCAGAACTTGGGCCACCTCCTCCTTTTGTTTTTTTGCCCTATACTCCATTTTTCTCTTGTATCCAGAAAATACCCTGACCCAATTTCAACCTGAATCTTTGGTACATTTTTCTACTCTCAGAGAATACCTGCCATTGGTCCACAAAGTTTGTGGATTTTTCTTTTTTTGATTGTTTGTTTTATTCTTGCCCCACTGCATTTCCAACAGGGCTGAAAATGGCCCTCAAAAATATGTGTATGTGTTTGTATGTAGAAAGAAAGGAGTGAAGGTGTGTGTGTGTGTGTGTGTGTGTGTGTGTGTGTGTGTGTGTGTGTGTGTATGTGTGTGGAGTGGCGGGGAGACAGAGAGAGAATGAATCTGATGAATCTGCTTAAATAAGAGGAGGTAAAGTGAGAGCAAGCCATTAACCCCTCATCCCCTTACACCCTCACAGGCCCTCACTTCAGAACTGGCCAATGCCCGTGATGAGTCCAAGAAGACTGCCAATGACATGATCCATGCTGAGAACATGCGACTTGGCCGAGACAAATACAAAACCCTGCGTCAGATCCGGCAGGGCAATACTAAGCAGCGTATTGATGAATTTGAATCCATGTAATGGTCACCAAGCCTCTAAGGACCCCTCCTCCCTTCTTCCTTGCCCCCACACTCCTATACTCTTGCCTAACTCACATTGTGCTGAAGCGACTAACTAGAGCAGCCCTGGAGTCATGCCAAGTCTTCAGTGCCCCTATGGGACCAAATCTAGCCCCTCAGCCCTCACTCACCTAATTGGGCAAATAAATGGCCCACTATAGTGCCAATTGGACCCTCTTTTCCCTCTATGTCCATTTTAATCTAGATTGCTAGAAGAGACCACTTTTGTAGCTTAGAGGCACTTCCCACTTGATTGGGGAAATACCCCCACACAATACTGTTCTGTTGGACTTAAGCGTGATATAAGTTGAAAACTAACCCCGATCCCTGCCCCACAACGTCCTTCCTTTTCAGGGTCCTGTGATTTGCAGAATTAGAGCATCACACGGTTTACAGAAGGAGGTAGGGCCCTGGGTGTATGCTCTAGGATATCAGCAAACTTAGGATTAGACCTTCCAATGTCCATTTCTTCTAGAGTTATTTAGGCTTCATAATGATTGGAAGTGAAAAAGATGTCAGTCATTCTTCTCTATACCTCCCAGATTGGACCTGTTACAAAATCCTTCTAAGTCTTGTCCCTGAGTTCAGGAATTCAGTGAGATCGGAGGAGACAGTATCTTCAAGAGACTTCACCAACATCTTAAAAGACTATTGCCCATTCTATTCAGGCAGGGCTGTTTAGAAGATCCTCCCAAATGCCTTATGGGAGCCTAGGCTTGTTTCAAGTGAGCTCTATGGGAAGAGGTATCCCTTACTATTATTCTGGGTTTCTCCCTTCTTGAGATCTGCCCCTCCCCATTCCAATCCCCAAATTCCCTCCAGCTAGAATAGTAGGTATGTTTACCCAAAAACCTAGCCATCCCATCCAGGACTCTTGCCAGTGGGGGTAAATGTTCACACTTGGCTTCAGAGAGCTGTTGGGGGCTCTGGTCTGGTCCCTTCTACACTCTAACCCCTTTTTCTCAACACAGGAGCAACCTCCTCCTCTTCTCTGTTTCATGTGTGCTCTTTTTTTTCCTACCAGTATTATATATTCTAGTGGCATCTAATTCAATATTGATTTCTGTGTTTCTTGCTAGTGCACCCTTAGAAGATATTAGTTTTGAGGCAGGATCATTTTGGCCTCATTTCCTTACCATTCCCACATATGGGGGGAAGCATATACTAGGAAGCATATACTATATTATAAAAGAATATTTTGCCAGAAATATTATTGTAAGAAGCTTTCAGTATTAGTGATGTCATCTATCACTATAGGTCATACAGTTCATTTTTAAAGTACTTGGTATTTGGTTTTATTGTTCTTTTAATTTTCCCTTCTCCCCAGAGTTCAGTCCCCAAAGGGTCATACTGTTCCTCCATGGCAGTGCCCCTAGCCCAGAGCCCTTGGCTTCAATCCCTCCCTGACTCCATCCTGCCTGACTTTGGGGAGTCTTATGTGCATTGCTGTGAATTATATTGACACTCTTTTGGTGATAGGCCCCATACTGGCTAAATTCAAACCTGGAATTGTGGGGTACTTTAGCTGCCTTAAGGGCAATAATGCACCCACAGGGAGGCTGGGGAGAAAGGTTAGATTTTGTATTCGGTTTTTTTGTGTGTGTTTTTTGGGAGTTTTTAAAAATTGTTTTTGGAAGGATTTATGCTCAACCCATGTTCTATTTCAGTGCCAATAAAATTTAGGATGACTTCTCTGTGACTTTATTTTTGTTGTGGTGTGAGTAGTGGCTATAAAATACTACACTATAATTTCCGTTCTGTAGACCACCTTCCAATCTTTGGGCTCATTTCATCCTCATTTCAGTCCTATGGAGAGCAGATATGACCGTCCTCATTTTATAGAGGGGCCAAGGGAATTGAAAAAGAAGAGTAACTGCCAAAGGGCACAGGACTCTCTTAATCACCTATGCCCTTTCCACAGCTCCAGGCTAATTTTTCCAGTGTAGGTGGGCCCTGCATTGACCATGTAATGCTCTGGGGCTCACTTGCACTTGGGACTTTGGAGTTGCTTGTGAGAAATGGTTTGTATCTCTAGATTCCTCCTGGGATAGTTAGGCCCTGCCCTGCCTTCTTGTCAGGAAATCTTCCAGGCTTGTCTACTTCCTACTACTAAATTTTTGCAGTACCAGTGAAGGTCAGAAAAATTACCTTGAGCCCTGTTGTAAAAGGCAGTGGGGAGTAGAGTGTGAAGTGAAATGGAATATGTACAAAAGCTGTTGGGAAGTACTTTACGGCTTATAAAACATGTCTATTTTGTAGCCTAAATGGGGTTATGTCAGTTTACCAAATGAGGAAACTGATACCCAGATAAGATTTCTCAGCTCTCTTGAACCTGACACATTATCTCATTCACCAGTCCCCATCTTTGTGAACCAACACTTGCAAGGAAAAGTAAACTATGTATTCTGTGAGCTTTAAATCCTTCACAACAAACCTTTGAGCCAGGGAACCTGAACTTGTCTGCACATTGGAATTTTAAGGTTGAAAAGCCCAGACCACATCCTCAGATCAAATTACAATCTGTAGTAGTAGGATACAGACCAGTACACTTGGTGATTTCAATGTGTAGATAGACTTGGGAAACACTGCTCTGAAGACATACTATTTTTTAACACTTCTTAAAATTTTTAAATTTCATTTTAATTTCAGCATAGTTAACATGTAGTGTTACATTGGTTGCAGGTGTACAATACAGTAATTCAACAATTCCACACATCTCCCAGTGCTCATCACAGCAAATGTACTCCTTATCCCATCCCTCGTTTCACCCACCCTCCCACCACCTCCCCTCTGGTAACCTAACAGTATGTTCTGTATAGTTAAGAGTCTGTTTCTTGGCTTATCTCTTTCTCTCAATCTTTCCTTTCCTTATTTGTTTTAGTTCTTAAACCCCACACATGAGTGAAATCATATGGCATTTTTCTTAGTCTGACAGACATTTCATTTAGTATTACATTCCCTAGCTCCATCCATGTCATTGCAAATGGCAAGATTTCATTATTTTTTATGGCTAAATAATATTCTAGTGTGTGTGTGTGTGTGTGTGTGTGTGTGTGTAATATATCTCATTTCTTTATCCACTCATCTATCAATGGACACTTGGGCTACTTCCATAATTTGGCTATTGTAAATAATGTTGCTATAAACATAGGGGTTTAAGTATCCCCTTACATTTTTGGGGGGTAAATACCTAGTACTGCTATTGCCGGATCATAAGGTGTTTCTATTTTTGACTTTTTGAGGAACATCCATAGTTTTCCACAGTGGCTTCACCAGTTTGCATTCTCACCAACAGTGCAAGAGGGTTCCATTTTCTCCGCATCTTTGCCAATACTTTTTTGTGTTTTTGAGTTTAGTTATTTTGATAAATATGAGGTGGTATCTCATTGTAGTTTTGCCTTGCACTTCCCTGATGACAAGTGATGTTAAGCATCATTTTATATGTCTGTTGGTGATCTGGTTATCTTTGGAGAAATGTCTCTTCATTTTTTGTGCTCAATTTTTAATTGGATTATTTGTTTTTTGAGTGTTGATTTATATACATTCTTTATATATTTTGGATGCTAACCCTTTATCAGATACATCTTTTGCAAATATTTCCCCCATTCAGTAGATTGCCTTTTAGTTTTGTGGATTGTTTCCTTCATGGTGCAGAAGTTTTTTTTTTAAAGTAGTCCCAGTAGTTAATGTTTCTTTTATTTCCCTAATCTCAGAAGACATACCTAGAAAAATATTACTAGGGCCAATGTCAGTAACATTACTGCCTGTGCTCTCTTCTGGAATTTTTATGGTTTCAATTCTCATATTTAGGTCTTTAATCCACTTTGAATCTATTTTTGTATATGGTGTAAGAAAGTGGTCCAGTTTCATTCTTTTGCATGTAGCTGACCAATTTTCCTAGCACCATTTGTTGAAGACACTGTCCTAAGCCTACTAGATAATCTTTCCTGCTTTCTCAAATATTAATTGACCATATAGTTGTGGGAACCTTTCTGGGTTTTCTATCCTGTTTCATTGATCTATGTGTCTATTTTTGTGGCAGTACCATACTATTTTGATTATTACAGCTTTGTAATATAACTTGAAGTCTGGAATTGTGATACCTCCAGCTTTGCTTTTCTTCTTAAACATTACTTTTGCAATCAGGGGTCTTTTGTGGTTCCATACAAATTTTATAAGTGTTTGTTCTAGTTCTGTAAAAAATGGTGTTGGTATTTTGATTGGGATTGCATTTAATGTGTAGATTGCTTTGGGTATTTTAAATATCTTAACAATATTTGTTCTTCCAATCCATGAGCATGGGATATCTTTCATTTCTTTGTGTCATCTTCAGTTTCTGTCATCTATTTTTTATAGTTGTCAGAGTATAGGTCTTTCACCTCTTTGGTTAGTTTATTCCTAAGTATCTTATTATTTTTGGTACACTTATAAATGGGATTGTTCTCTTAATTATTCTTTCTGCTGCTTCATTATTAGTATATAGAAATGCAACACATTTTTTTATTATTAACATATAATGTATTATTTGTCCCAGGGTTGCAGGTCTGTGAATCATCAGGCTTACAAATTTCACAACACTCACCATAGCACATACCCTCCCTAATGTCCATAACACAGCCACCCCATCCCTCTCACCACACTGTCCTCCAGCAGCCCTCAGTCTGTTTCCTGAGATTAAGAGTCTCTTACAGTTTGTCTCCCTCTCTGATTTTGTCTTGTTTCACCTTTCCCTACCTTCCTATATGATCCTATGTCTTTTTCTCAAATTCCTCGTATCAGCAAGATCATATGATAATTGACTTTCTCTGACTTATTTTGCTAAGCATAATACCTTCTAATTCCATCCATGTCATTGCAAATGGCAAGATTTCATTTTGATGGCTGCATAATATTCCATTGTAGATCCATTCCATTGTAGATCCATTCATCTGTTGAAGGACATCTAGGCTCTTTCCATAGTTTGGCTATTGTGGACATTGGCTGCTGTGGACATTGGGGTGCATGTGCCCCTTTGGATCACCACATTTGTATCTTTGGGGTAAATACACAATAGTGTAATTACTGGGATGTATGGTAGCTCTATTTTCAACTTTTTGAGGAAGCTCCAAACTGTTTTCCAGAGTGGCTGCACCAGTTTATATTCCCACAAACACTGTAGGAGGGTTCCCTTCTCTCCACATCCTCACCAACATCTGTCGTTTCCTGACTTGTTAATTTTAGCCATTCTGATTGGTGTGAGGTGGTATATCATTGAGGGTTTGATTTGTATTTTCCAGGTGCCAAATGATGTTGAGCACTTTTTCTTGTGTCTGTTGGCCATTTGGATGTCTTCATTGCAGCAATGTCTTTTCATGTCTCTGCCCACTTGTTGCCTGAATTATTTGTTCTTTGGGTGTTGAGATTGATAAGCTCTTTATAGATTTTGGGTACTAGCCCTTTATCTGATATGTCATTTGCAAATATCTTCTCCCATTCTGTTGGTTGTCATTTGGTTTTGTTGACTATTTCCATTGCTATGCAAAAGCTTTTTATCTTAATGAAGTCCCGATAGTTCATTTTTGCCCCTGCTACCTTTGGCTTTGGCAATATTTTTAGGAAGAAATTGCTGTGGCTGAGGTCGAAGAGGTTGCTGCCTGTGTTTTCCTCTAGGATTTTTATGGATGCATGTCTCACACTTAGGCCTTCATCCATTTTGAGTGTATTTTTGTGTGTGGTGTAAGGAAATGAACCAGTTTCATTATTCTTCATGAGGCTGTCCAATTCTCCCAATACCATTTGTTGAAGAGACTATCTTTTTTCCATTAGACATTCTTTCCTGCTTCATCAAAGATTCATTGACCATAGAGCTGAGGATCCATTTCTGGGCTCTCTATTCTATTCCATTAATCTATATGTCTGTTCTTGTGCCTGTTCCATATTGTCTTGATGATTGCAGCTTTGTGATAGACCTTAAAGTCCAGAATTGTGATGCCATGAGCGTTGGTTTTCTTTTTTAACATTCTTCTGGTTGTTTGGTGTCTTTTCTGGTTCCATACAAATTTTAAGATTATTTGTCCCATTTCTTTGATAAAAGTTAATGGTATTTTGGTAGGGGCTGCATTAAATGGGTAGATTGGTCTAGGTATATAGACATTTTCACAATATTTTTTCTTCCAATCTATGATCATGGAACATTTCTCCATTTGTGTCTTCCTCAATTTATTTCATGACTATTCTATAGTTTTCTGATACAGATCATTTACCTCTTTGTTTAGGTTTATTCCCAGGTATCTTATGGTTTTTGGTGCAATTGTAAATGGGATCAACTCCTTAATTTCTCTTTCTTCTGTCTTGCTCTTGGTGTATAAAAATGCAACTGATTTCTGTGCATTGATTTTATGTCTTGATACTTTACTGAATTCCTGTATGAGTTCTAGCAGTTTGGGGGTGGAGTCCTTTGGGTTTTCCACATAAAGTATCATACCATCTGCAAAGAATGAGAGTTTGACCTCTTCTTTGCCAATTTGGATGCACTTTATTTCCTTTTGTTGTCTGATTGCTGAAACTAGGACTTCTAGTACTATGTTGAATAGCAGTGGTGATAGTGGACAGCCCTGCCATGTTCCTTACCTTAGGGGGAAAGCTCTCAGGTTTTGAGGATGATATTTGCTGTGGGTTTTTCATAATGGCTTTTATGATTTTGAGGTATGCACCCTCTATCCCTACACTGTGAAAGGTTTTAATGAAGAAAGGATGCTGTGCATTGTCAAGTTCTTTCTCTGCATCTATTGAGAGGATCATATGGTTCTTGTTCTTTCTTTTATTAATGTATTGTATCACATGGATTGATTTGTGGATGTTGAACCAACCTTGCAGCCCAGGAATAAATCTCACTTGGTCATGGTGAATAGTCCCTTTAATGTACTGTTGGATCCTACTGGCTAGTATTTCAATGAAAATTTTTGCATCCATGTTCTTCAGGGATATTGGTCTGTAATTCGCCTTTTTGACTGGGTCTTTGTCTGATTTGAGATCAAGGTAATGCTGGTCTCATAAAATGAGTTTGGAAGTTTTCCTTCCATTTCTATTTTTTGGAACAGTTTCAGGAGAATAGGTATTGATTTTTTAAATATTTTGTAGAATTCCCCTGGGAAGCTCTCTGGCTCTAGGCTCTTGTTTGTTGGAAGATTTTTGATTATTGCTTCAATTTTCTTACTGGTTATGGGTCTGTTCAGGTTTTCTATTTCTTCCTGGTTCAGTTTTGGTACTTTATAACTCTGTAGGAATGCATCAATTTCTTCCAGCTTGTCTAATATTATGGCATATAGTTGCTCATAATATATTCTTATAATTGTTTGTATTTCTTTGGTGTTTGTTATGCTCTCTCCTCTTTTATTCATGATTTTATTAATTTGGGTCATTTCTCGTTTCTTTTGATAAGTTTGGCCAGGGTTTTGTCAATATTATTAATTCTTTCAATGAACCAGCTCCTACTTCCATTGCTCTGTTTTATTGTTCTTTGGGTTTCTATTTCATTGATTTCTGCTCTGATCTTTATTATTTCTCTTTTCCTGCTGGGTTAAGGCTTTATTTGCTATTATTTCCCTAGCTCCTTTAGGTGTAGGGTTAGGTTGTGTATTTGAGACCTTTCTGGTTCATTGAGAAAGGCTTGTATTGCTATATACTTTCCTCTCAGGACCACCTTTGCTGTATCCCAAAGATTTTGAACAGTTGTGTTTTCATTTTCATTTGTTTCCATGAATTTTTTCGATTCTTCTTTAATTTTCTAGTTGACCCATTCATTCTTTAGTAGGATGCTCTTTAGCCTCCATGTATTTGAGTTCTTTCCAACTTTCCTCTTGTGGTTGAGTACTAGTTTCAGAGCACTGTGGTCTGAAAATATGCAGGGAGTGATCCCAATCTTTTGGTACCAGTTAACGCCTGATTTGTGACCCAGGGTGTGATCCATTCTGGAGAATGTTCCATGTGCACTAGAGAAGGGTGTGTATTCTGTTGCTTTGGGATGGAATGTTCTGAATATATCTGTGATGTCCATCTGGTCCAGTGTGTCATTTAAGACCTTTATTTCCTTGTTGATCTTTTGCTTAGATGATCTGTCCATTTTAGTGAAAGGGTGTTAAAGTTCCCTACTCTTATTGTATTATTGTCAATGTGTTTCTTTGGTTTTGTTATTAATTGGCTTATATAATTGGGTACTCCCATGTTAGGGGAATATATATTTTAAATTGTTAGATCTTCTTGTTACACAGACCTTTTAGGTATGATATAGTGTCTTTTCTCTTGTTACACACTTTGGTTTAAAATCTAATTTGTCTGACATAACGATTGCCACCCCAGCTTTCTTTTGATGTCCATTAGCATGGTAAATTGTTTTCCACCCCCTCACTTTAGATCTGGAGGTGTCTTTGGGTCTAAAATAAGTCTCTTACAGACAGCATATCGATGGGTCATTTTGTTTTTGTTTTTGTTTTTGTTTTTTGTTTGATCCAATATGATACCATGTGTCTTTTGATTGGGTCATTTAGCCCATTTATATTCAGGGTAACCATTGAAAGATATGATGTTAGTGCCATTGTATTTTCTGTAAGATGACAGTTACTGTATATTGTCTCAGTTCTTTTCTTATCTATGTTACTTTTAGGCTCTCTCTTTGCTTAGAGGACCCCTTCCAATATTTCCTGTAGGACTGGCTTGTTGTTTGCAAATTCTCTTAGTTTTTGTTTATCTTGGAAGCTTTTTATCATCCTTCTATTTTAAGTGACAGAGTAGCTGGATATAGTATTCTTGGCTGCATAATTTTCTCATTTAGTGCTCTGAATATATCATGCCAGTCCTTTCTGGCCTGCCAGCTGTCTGTAGATAGGTCTGCTGCTAATGTAATCATTCTACCATTGTAGGTTACAGACCTCTTGTCCTGGGCTGCTTTCAGGATTTTCTCTTTGTCTCTGAGGTTTGTAAATTTTACTATTAGATGATGGGGTGTTTACCTATTTTTATTGATTTTGAGGGGGTGGTTCTCTGTGTCTCCTAGATTTTGATGTTTGTTTTCTTCCCCAAATTAGGGAGGTTCTCCACTATAATTTGCTCCAATATACCTTTTTAAAAAGATTTTATTTATTTATTTGACAGACAGAGATCACAAGTAGGCAGAGAGGCAGGCAGAGAGAGAGAGAGGAAGAAGCGGGCTCCACGCTGAGCAGAGAGCCCGATGTGGGGCTCGATCCCAGGACCCTGGAATCATGACCTGAGCCGAAGGCAGAGGCTTTAACCCGCTGAGCCACTCAGGCGCCCCTCCAATATACCTTTTGCCCCCCTCTCTTTTTCTTTTTCTTCTGGGATCCCAATCATTCCGATATTGTTTTGTCTTATGGTTTGTATTATCTTTTGAATTCTCCCCTCATGGTCCAGTAGTTGTTTTTCTCACCTTTTTATTCTCCATCATTTGATCTTCTATATCACTAATTCTCTCTTCTTCCTCATTTATCCTAGCTGTTAGAGCTTCCATTTTTTTATTGTGCTTCATTAATACCTTTCTTGGTTTCAACTTGGTTAGATTTTAGTTGTTTTATTTCTCCAGAAAGGGATTCTCTACACTCTTCTGTGCTTCTTTCAAGCCCATCTAGTATCTTTACAATCGTCATTCTTTTTTTTTTTAAGATTTTGTTTATTTATTTGACAGAAAGAGATCACAAGTAGGCAGAGAGGCAGGCAGAGAGAGAGAGGAAGCAGGCTCCCTGCCAAGCAGACAGCCTGATGCGGGGCTCAATCCCAGGACCCTGAGACCATAACCTGAGCCGAAGGCAGAGGCTTAACCCACTGAGCCACCCAGGTGCCCCTACAGTTGTCATTCTTAACTCTAGTTCCGACATCTTACCAATGTCCATACTGATCGGTCCCTAGCAGTTGGTACTGCTTATTATTTCTTTGAGGTGATTTTTTTTTCATTTTGTCATTTTGTCCAGAGAAGAGTAAATGAATGAAATAAATGCTAAAAGGGTAACAACAACCCCAGTAAAATATACACTAAACAAATAAAAAATGACCTGAAACCTGGGGGAAAAGGGAAGGAAAAAAAAGGATAGCATCAGGTTGATGACTAGAACAGAGGCACACACTAGATTTTAGTCATGGTTTGGTCTGTTAGAAGAAAATGCCTCCCAAAATTTTAAAGAAAGAAAAACACATATATACAATATTAAGGGTAAATTCAATGATGGGACAGAATATGACTGCAAAGATGAAAATTTAAAAAGCTTTTAAAAAATGAATTGATAAGATCAGAAGTTGGTTGTAAAAAGAAAGAAAAAAAAATTAAAAAGAAGAATGTGATCAGTCAGGAGACTAGAACAAAGCCATATACTATACTTAGGGTATATTTTAGTCTGTTAGAGGAAACTGTACCCTCAAATTTTAAAGAATGAAATACACACACACACACACACACACACACAAATAAGGTTAAATACAATGAAAGGATATAATATGACTGTAAAAATGAAAATTAAAAAGGATGTTAAAAAATGAATTGAGGGCACCTGGGTGGCTCAGTGGGTTGAGCCTCTGCCTTCAGCTTGGGTCATGATCTCAAGGTCCTGGGATTGAGTCCCGCATTGGGCTCTCTGATCAGCAGGGAGCCTGCTTCCTCCTCTCTCTCTCTCTGCTTGCCTCTGCCTACTTGTGATCTCTCTCTGTCAAATAAATAAATAAAATCTTTAAAAAAAATAATTGATAAGGTAAAATGTTGCTTCCAGGGCGCCTGGGTGGCTCAGTTGATTAAGCAACTGCATTTGGCTCAAATCATGATCCTGGAGTCCCAGGATTGAGTCCTGCATCAGGCTTCCAGCTCCACAGGGAGTCTGCTTCTTCCTCTGACCTTCTCCCCCTCATGCTCTCTCTCACTGTCCCTCTTTCAAATAAATAAATAAAATCTTTAAAAAAATAAAATGTTGCTTTCAGAAAGTGGTCACTTTGCTGTTCATAGAATTGCTGTTATTCTTTTTGTTGATCTCCTGTTGAATTTGCAGGTGTTCAGAATGGTTTGATAATTGTCTAGTTGAATTCCTGAGAGCAGACAAAATTTAGGTCTCCTACCTCTCTGCTATCTTGCTCCTCCCTCCAAACTGGACATTAAAACAAAGACTGTAACAAGGGATAAAGAAGGGCACTATATCATAATTAAGGGGACAATTCGGTAAGAAGATATAACAACTGTAAACACTTATGAAAAAATAAAACAAAATGAAGTCAGAGAGAGAGAAAAATCCATAAGAGATTCTCAATCATAGGAAAGAAACTGAGGGTTGCTGTAGGGGAGGGGCATGGGGGGATGGGATAACTGGATGATAGACATTAAGGAGGACATGTGATGTATGAGTATTGGGTATTATACAAGATTGATGAATCACTGACATCTACCTTTGAAACAAATAATACATTATATGTTAATTGAATTTAAACTTAAAAACATAAAAAAAACCAACATGGTGCACCCAAGATGGGAGCACATAAATACACAAAATAGTTAATAAAAAACCTAAAGGCACTAATTGATAACAATACTAGGGGACATTAACACCCCACTTACATCAAAGGACAGATCCTCTAAACAGAATATAAAGAAGAAAACAATGGCTTTGAATGACACACTGGACCAGATGGACTTAACAGATATATCCAGAACATTCCATCATAAAACAGCAGAATACACATTCTTCTTGAAGGCACATGGAATTTCTCCTGAATAGACCACATACTACAAAAACACATGGAAGATAAATAACATGCTACTAAATGGTGAAGGGGTCAATAGGAAATCAAGAAAGAAATAAATTTTTTTTTAAAAAGTACATGAAGACAAGTGAAAATGAAAATACAAGAGTCCAAAACCACTGGGATGCAGCAAATGTGGTCCAAGAGGGAAGTTTATAACAATACAGACCGACCTCAAGAAGCAAGAAAAATCTCAAATATCTAACCTATTCTTACACTTAAAGAAGCTTCAGAAAGAATGATAAACAAAATGTAAAACCACCAGAATGAATGAAATAATAAATTCTAGAACAGAAACAAATGATGTGGAAACAAAACAAAACAAAACAAAACCAGTAGAATAGGCCAATGAAACCAGGGGGTGATTCCTTAAAAAAATCAATAAAATTGATGAACATCTAGTCAGACTTATCAAGTAAAAAAGACAAGAATCAAAGAAACAAAATCATAAATGAGAGAGGAGGAATAAAATCCAGCACTAAAGAAATAAAACCAATTATTGTAAGATATTATAAAAAACTATATGCCAACAAATTGGACAAACATGTAGAAATGGAAAAAAAATCCTAGAAATATATTTGAACAGACCAATAGAGAGCCAAGAATTTAATTCAGTAATTAAAAAACTCCCAACAAAAAACAAACAAAAAACTCCAGGACCAGATGGCTTCACAGATGAAATCTACCAAACATTTAAAGAAGAATTAAAACTTATTCTTCTCTGTGTTATCCCTTATGCTCCACAAATAAGTGAAACCATATGATAATTGGTTTTCTCTGCTTGACTTATTTCACTCAGCATAATCTCTTCCAGTTCTGTCCATGTTGATACAAAGGTTGGGTATTTATCCTTTCTGATGGAGGCATAATACTCCATAGTGTATATGGACCACATCTTCCTTATCCATTCATTCATTGAAGGGCATCTTGGAGGACATGGGGAGATGGAGAGGAGAAGGGAGTTGAGGAAAATTGGAGGGGGAGATGAACCATGAGAGACTATGGTCTCCGAAAAAATATCTGAAGGCTTTGAAAGGGAGGGGGGTGAGAGGTTGGGGGAGCCTGGCGGTGGGTATTATGGAGGACACTCCATATAGGTATTGTGCATGGAGCACTGGATGTGGTGCATAAACAATGAAGTCTGTTACACTGAAAAGAAATTAAATAAAAAAAAAACTTATTCTTCTCGAGTTATTCCAAAAATTAGAAAAGATATAAAAACTTCCAAATTCATTCTATGAGGCCAGCATTACCCTGATACCAAAATCAGATAAAGGCACAATTAAAAACAAGAACTACAGGTCAATATCCCTGTTGAATGTTGATGCAAAAATCCTCAAAATGATAGTAGCAAACCGATTCCAGCAAGACATTTAAAGAATCACTCATCAGGAGCAAGTGGGATTTATTCATGGGTTGCAAGTATTGTTCAATATTTGCAAATTAATTAATGTAACACAGCACATCAATAACAAAAAGGATAAAAACCGCGTGACCATTTCAATAGACACAGTAAGAAAAATTTGACAAAATACAACATCAGTTCATGGTGAACCGCCTCTACAAAGTAGATTTAGAGGGAACATATCTCAACAAAATAAATGAAATACCCACAGCTAACATCATCCTTAAGGGAGAAAAACTGACAGCTTTTTCCCTAAGCTCAGGAAAAAGACAAGGATATCTACTCTTATCACCTTTGGTGAACATAGGAATGGAAGTCCCAGACAAAGCAGTCAGAAAACAAAAGAAATAAAAAGCCTCGTAAGGAGGAGAAAAGGTCACCATTTACAGATGTCACAATTCTCTCTATATAAAACTCAAAAGACTCCACCAAAAAATTGCTAGAACTAATAAACGAATTCAGTAATGTTTCAGGATACAAAATCAATGTACAGTAATCTGTCACATTTCTAGTCACCAACAACGAAGCAACAGAAAGAGAAATCAAGGAATCGATTCCACTTAAATTGCACCAAAATGATAAGTAACCTAGAAAAGAACCTAACTAAAACATGAAAGACTTGTACTCTGTAAACCATAAAACACTGATTAAAGATGTTCACAGTGAGAAAAATAAATGGAAAGATATTTCACACTCATGGATTGGAAGAACATGTATTGTGAAAATGTTTATACTATAGGGTCATTTGCAAATATCTTCTCTCATTCTGTGGGTTGCCTCTTTTTTTCTTTGTTGACTGTTTCTTTTGCTGTGCAGAAACTACAAAGGGCTAATATCAAAGATCTATAAAGAACTCCTCAAACTCAACACTCAAAAACACATAATCACGTCAAACAGTGGGTAGAAGACATGAACAGATACTTCTCCAAAGAAGCCATACAAATGGCTAACAGACACATGAAAACATGCTCAGCATCATTAGCCATCAGGGAGATTCAAATAAAAACCACGTTGAGATACCACCTTACACCAGTGAGAATGGCCAAAAGTAACAAGACAGTAAAGAACAAGTGTTGTAGAGGATGTGGAGAAAGGGGAACCCTTTTACACTTTTGGTGGGAATGCAAGTTGGTGCAGCCAATTTGGAAAACAGTGTGGAGATTCCTTAAGAAATTAAAAATAGAGCTACCCTATGACCCTAAAAATGTACTACTGGGTATTTACCCCAAAGATACAGATGTAGTGAAAAGAAGGGCCATCTGTACCCCTCAATGTTCATAGCAGCAATGGCCATAGTTGCCAAACTGTAGAAAGAGCCAAGATGCCCTTCAATGGATAAATATATAAGGAAGATGTGGTCAATATATACTATGGAGTATTATGCCTCTATCAGAAAGGGTGAATACCCTAGTTTTTTATCAACATGGACAGGACTGGAGGAGATTATGCTGAGTGAAATAAATTAAGCAGAGAGAGTCAATTATCATATGGTTTCACTTACTTGTGGAGCATAAGGAATAACACAGAGGACATTGGGAGAAGGAGAGGAGAAGAGAATTGGGGGAAATCAGAGGCAGAGAAGAACCATGAGAGACTGTAGACTCTGAGAAACAAACAGGGTTTTGGAGGGGATGTGGGTAGGGGGTTGGGTGAGCCTGGTGGTCGGTATTAAGGAAGGCACATATTGCATGGAGCACTGGGTGTGGTGCATAAACAATGAATCTTGGAACACTGGGAAAAAAATAAAATAAAATTACAATATTTAAAAAAAAAGAAAACTAAAAAAAATAGTGCTACCTTATGTCCCAGCAATTGCACTACTAAGTACCCACAGAATACAAACAGTGATTTGAAGGGGCACATGCACCCCAATATTTATAGTAGCAAAGTCCACGATAGTCAAAATATGGAATGAGCCCAGATGTCCATGGACAGAAGAATGGATTAAAAAAAAAAAAGAATGCGTATGCACGCGCGCGCGCGCGCACACACACACACACACACACACACACACACACACACACACACACAGTGGAATATTACTCAGCCATCAAAAAGAACCAAATCTTGCCTTTTGCAATGACATGGATGGAACTAGAGGGTATTACACTAAGCAAAATAAGTCATTCAGAGAAAGACAAATATCATGTGATTTCACTCGTATGTAGAACTTATGAAACAAAATAGATGAACATAGGGGAAGGGAAGGAAAAATATAACAAAATGAAGATAAAGAGGGAGGCATAGAGGGAACCATAAGAGACACTGAACTGTAGAAATAAACTGAGGGTTGCTGAAGGGGAGGCGGTTGGTGGGAAGGAATAACGGTGATGGGCGTTAAGGAGGGCACTTGACGTAATGAGTACTGGGAGCTCTGTGCAACTAATGAACCACTAAATTCTACCCCTGAAACTAATAATACAGTATATGTTAAGTAAATTGAATTTAAGTAAATAATTAAAAAATGGTGTTCACCAGTGCCTTTGACCCTAGAGTTTTAGCAGTTCCCTGCCTGTTTGGGGATGCCCTAGGCTTAGTAAATGATTTCCTTCACTTTTATTCTAGTTGCCCTTTAAATCACTGTTTTTACACTGTACAAGCAAATCTGTACACAGACCCTTTAGAGATATCCCTCACTATGCACTTCACGTCATTGCACTGTGGGTGAAGTTCCTATCATTACCATGTCTCCGTCTCTCCTACTTCTCTCTTTGGGGTCCCTCTATCATTTGTTGTTCAGAAGCTGTTCAATTAGCCTTCAGTTTTTCATGAGGAATTGCTCTACATAAAAATGTATATCCATTGTGTCTAAGAGAATATGTGAACTCAGGATCTTCCTATGGCACTAACTTGGACTCTACCATTTTTTAAAACTCTTTTTTTTTCTTTTTGTTTCTCTGTCCAGATGAGTTCCATTGTTTTGTCTTTCAGCTAGCTGATTTGTTCTTTTGCTTCATCCAGTCTTCTGTTGAACTCTTCTAGTGTATTTTTCAATTTAATTATTGTATTCTTCATCTCTGTGACTTCTGTTTGGTACTTTCTCATATTTTCTATCTCTTCAGTGAAGTTCTTATTGTGTCTATCCATTCTTCTCTCAAGTTTGTGGCACATCTTCATGAACACTACACTTAACTTTTTTAAAAATTACTTGTTTCTATTTTATTAAGGCCTTTTTCTGAGATTTTGTCTCATTTTTTTTCATTTAAAACATTCCTTTTTCTCATTTTGTTTGTCTGTGTTTGTTTCTATGTATTAGGTGAAATAACTACCTCTCTTAGTCTTACATAAGTGGCTTTCTGTAGGAAATGATTTGTGAGCCCCAGAAATGCATTTCCCTCTGGCTGCTAGACTTATGGGCATATACTCAAGAGACATTCCTCATGTTGGCTGCATACACATGCTGGCCATAGTGGGGCCATGTCTGTGGTACAGGAGAGTGAGGGGTCACTCATTTGGCTGTGGCATGGCTGCATTGTAGGGGATATGGGATGTTTGCCCTCACTAGCAGTAGTGTGACTGCAGCATAGAGGGGGTGTGAGCCACTCACTTGGTGGCTGTGGCACAGATGTGGCATGGATGGATGAGGCTTGCCCAGTGGCACTAGCATGTTAAAGAGAGATTCCCAAAATGTTGCCTGCCAGCCCCAGAATAATCCAGGTAGAATGAGATCTCAAAAAAAAAAATGTCAAATGTCATCAACCAACATTTCTTTTTCTGGCGAGAGTCCCAACAGGTTCTTACCCATGTTAAGATTAATAAGTGGGTCTTCTTCACATATGTTCTTGGCACTTTTCAAACTACTGCTTTTGTTCTGGGTTTTGGGATGATTGAGACTGCACATGAATCCTAAGAGCAGGTTCTTCATTCCCTACAGTACTATGGTTCTCCTGGACATATTCCTATTTGTTTCTAGAGGCAAACATTTTTGGGGACTATCTTTCCATTGCAGAATCCAAGGGCTGCAGTGCCTTATGTCAGGAAACAAACCCCTTGCTCCTCATGGAAAAGTTCCATGTTTTTAAGATTGTTCCTAATTGTAGGTTGCCACATTTTGGGTGGGATTTTTGGCAAGATACCTATCTTGATGTAACCCTTTTATCTTTTGTTGTGGAAGATGCACCACAAACTTGAGAGAAGAATGGATGGACACAATAAAAACTTGTTTTGTAGTGGTGTTTATCTAGTTTCCGGGACTTCTTCAGAGTAATTATTCTGTATGTACCTGTAGATTTATTTTGTCCATGGGAGGAGGTGAATTAAGGATCTTTGTATATTAACATCTTGTCTCAGTTTATTCACAGGGTTTTAAGGCTACTAAGCTCTGCTTTAGGTTTTATGATACCAGTCTAGGAGTGCACATGGTAGACAGAATTCCTAGGAAACCCCTCCTTGGCTGGGATACTGCCTTTCATCACCAAGTCCCACTTTGAATTAATGAAATAGTGACAGAATTAAGACTAGGTTCCAGGTCTTTCTTTCAAAGGCTCCTTATGAGTTGAGAGACAAACTTTGTTATTAGCTTGTTTCTCTGTAACTTGGGTATCTATAATGATTGCAGAGATGGCCATCTACAACTCCAATGCTTTGCAGTGGTTTTACCAGGCAGTTCAACACTGTGACTGGTAAAGGTGCTCAGCAAAGTCTACTGAATAGTACCAAGCAGCATGTGGGACAGAACAGCAGGATAATGAGGTATGTGTCCATGGGAGATTAAGGCAGGCTTTATACCCTCTTCCCCATTGTCTGATCTCTTGAGAACAGTTGGGGAAATGAAAGTGTGATTGTTGTTTGGTTTAGAAAGTGACCTTTAGAGGGAAGGAAAAGAGTATGTATCATTGAAGGTGTGTGCATCTGAGGAAATGTCAATAGGAACACTTTAGGGTTGTGCAGACAGGAATAGAGACCAACACATGTTTCCTCAATAGGTCTTATGGAATCTGAGGAAGGGAGGCACTTTTGAAGATTCTACATGGTGAAAATAAGAAGATCTTTATTTCAAAGCTTAGAGTATAAACAGAGCAGGAACTTTATTGTGTCTTGTTCACTGTTATGTCCCCAGCACCTAGAACAATATCTGGCACATACTAGGTGCTAAATAAACATTTGTTGAACAAAATTGATGAATTTTAGATGTGGAAACTGAAGGATAGATTCACCCAAAGTCACACAGTGAAAGAATTGTGGGGGCTGGTGGTTATGAGACCCTAGGCTTCCACTGTACTAACCTAAAGGTCCCTTCAAGTCCCCCTCATAACCTGACACAATTTTCCCACACCCCCTTTTTAAGAAAAAAATGTATTTTTTGTTGTTGTTTTTGTTTGACATAAAGGTGATCATGCTTATTTTGAAAAATATTTTAAAAAATAAATTAAAATACCAATGCCCAATTACTGTTAATATGTTGCTGAATTCCCTTTTAGTAATTTCTTTTCTACATATATGTACTCGTACTGTAGGTCAATCTTATCTCTCCCTATTCAAAAAAAAACCCTTATGCTCCAATAAAACTGCAACACTTGTTTCTCTAATGTGTCTTTTATTTTCCCATTTCTATTCTTTTGCCCATGAAATTCCTTCAATCTGTTGCCCATCTATCTGTGTTTATCCTACCTATCTCCAAGATTCTTATTAAATGCTACATTTTTCATGACAAACTTGATTTTTCATAATATTACTTCCATTTTGTTTCTTACTCTGTAATTAACCCCCTCACCCCATGCCCTACCTTACAAGCATGAGCAGTTTAAAGCTTAGTCTCACACCTGACTCCACTTTTTCTCTCCCAACAACATATCACTATATCTGGCATATACTAAGTGATCTGTAAAGGCTGAATGGGTTCAGCCATGGTTTAAAAAAATTGTCAGGCGCAGAGATGCCTGGGTGGCTCAGTCAGTTGAGTGACTGTTGATTTCAGCTCAGGTCATGATTTCAGGGTTGTGGGAGGCCCATGCTGGGCTTGACACCCAGAAGTCTGCTTGAGGTTCTCTCTCTTCTTTTCCTGCTGCCCCTCCCCCCTAAAAATGATCAGGCACATATTATGTACCAGGCACTGTTTTAAGCACTTTACATGCATTAACTCATTAATTTCTGAAATATTGTGTGGTTGGTACTATTATTATTTCTGTTTTTTTTTTTTTAGATTAGAAAACAGAATGATAGAGGTAAGCAATTCCTCTTGCAAGGTCATACTATAGAGTGGTCGGGGTCATACCCAGGGTATTTGATATTAGGGTCTATACTCTTAACTGTTATGCTCTGCTGCCCCCAAAACAATTGTCAAATTGGGATATAACCATATTGATCAATTGATTGATCAATTGATATAGATATAGATACAGATACATATATACACACAGATATATAAATTCTTATGGGATGGACGCCAGGAAAAAGGTCAGATAGTAATGAATACACAAAGTGGCAGAATAAACACAAAACACCTTCATGGAACAAGTTTTATTTATAGATTTGGAGAGGGAAAATAAACTTAAAATAGCATGGTTGTATCAAAGAAAACAAAATTTGGATTAATATTTCATACACAACATATGGTTTGTGTTGGGAATTAAAGGGGGCATGTGATGAGCACTGGGTGTTATATTCAACTAATGAATCATTGAACATTATATCAAAAAATAATGATTGGCTAATTGAATTTAAATAAAAAAATTAATACACAACATCAATGTTCCAAAAAAATTGGCTTGTAGTTACCTGTTTTGGGTTGCATCCTCAGGGACCCCCTGGAAGGACAGAACATTTCCTTCAGCTTCTTGGAGTACTTAAGAAACACTGGCTTAGAGGGCCATAGCAAGAGGGATAGTGGATGTCAATGGTAAAGGTTGTGGGCAAAGAAATGTTGGGGATCACAGTGGACTGGAATGGTGGTAATTAACATGACACCTCAGGTAGAAGCAATGACAGTCCTGATAGTGACAATGATGCCAGCAGTCATTATGATGGTAAAAGGTAGAATGAGAACAGTGAAGATGAAAAGGACTGATCAGAGTAGTTATGACAGTTACTTAGTTGTGTTCCAGTTTTTTGCCAAACTCGGGATCACCTCCAGAATCAAACTGAATTAGGAGTGGTTATTTGCTCTTCCCCCATTTAAATTATAAGGCCGCGTTTAGGAAGTCTCAGCCATTTTACAATCTCCTACCATTTCTCCTGAAAGCTTGCTCATGACTTCATGAAGTTCCTTCTCTATCTGGACTGCCTGCCCCCTTTACACCCAATTCTTCCACCTCAAATTTATGTGAAGCTCTTTTCAAGACTCAGTTTTTAAAGATTTTTATTTATTTATTTGACAGAGATCACAAGTAGGCAGAGAGGCAGGCAGAGAGAGAGAAAGGAGGAAGCAGGCTCCCTGCTTGAGCAGAGAGCCCGATGCGGGGCTCGATCCCAGGACCCTGAGATCATGACCTGAGCCGAAGGCAGAGGCTTTAACCCGCTGAGCCACCCAGGCACCCCATCAAGACTCCGTTTTAGAATCTCCTTCCACAGTCCCTTCCAGCCAGGTGGACTCAAGTAATTCTGCCTTTGTGCTCCCATAACACTCTTTATTTAAGACTTGTCACAGATTGGATAAGTGACATCTTCTACTCTAGACTGTCAGTTTTTACTGCATTTTGCCTTTTATCAGCCGTGGGATGTGGGAGAGAATGAAGATGTGTCAGTAGATTATTCTTTCCACTGTAAGATTGCAATTTGATCCCAAATCATTAAATAAGCAGGTAGTTATACTGAAGACTCAGAAGCATATGAGATATCTTAGAGTTCCTTGACAGGTGGGTTAATAGATTTGGAGATCTTTAAGGAACAATTTCAGCCCAAGAGTTTATAGCAATCATGCCTACCCTGGGATGGTCATTTATTCATTCATTCAACATGTATTTATTGAGCCTTAAGTAAACCCAAGGGTGTGCTGACTGGCTCATTAAAATACAGAATGAGATAGTCTGCTCCCCCCTAGCACCTGCCATATGTCAGTGCCTATATACTAACTGAATGCTCACTTGGTATGAAGGAATTAACTTTTTCTATATAGTACCAAAGGGGTAGAATTTAAAGCCGTAGGGAAGCAGATATCAATTTAACACAATGGAGTACTTTCTAACAGAGAGATGGTTAAATCAGAACAAACTGCCTCAGGAGAAAAAGAGTTAACCATCACTGGAGGTATACCAACAGAAACTGAGGCCTTAAAGTAAATATCCAAGGTTCATTTGAGCTCTGTTATTCTGTCCTTAGAAAGAGCTCTAAGTTCCGCTTGCTTATATCCTAACTGCCCTTTCAAATACCTTTTGACCCCTAAATAGTCATCTGGCCATAGGTCTTTCTTTTATTTACCGTTTTCCTATTCCTTTATTTACAGTTTCTGATTTCTCTTTCTCTCAATTTCCCTCCCACTCCCCAATCTTGAATTAGGGGTGAAAATGGGTGGCAAAAAGCATTTCCTTTATGTGAATTCACAACAGAGTGTCCTAATTTGACTGTCTGGTATGGAGCTTTATAGTTTGTAAAGCACTACCACATGTATGGATCTGTTCAAGAGAGACTTAGTGAGCCCTTCTATGTGCTGGGCACATAATTTTGTGGTATCCTCACAACCCTGCAAAGTAAGTTGAGGGAGCCCAAGGCCCAGCTTGGGACACTAGACTCAAATCACTTAACTCATGAATAGTGTCAGAGAAAATTAAGCCAACATCTCCTGGCTCTCTCCCGTCTTATCAGCTGGCTCCCAGATCCAACCCTACAGAGGATGTCGTTCTTCTCCCAAAGGAGAAAGGAAAAAATAGAGATGCTTAGAGGTAAAATGGTTCACAACCACCCACCAGTTGTTTTTCTGTCCCTAGAAAGAACTTTGGGTTTCTTTTACCTACACCTCCACCTCACCACTCCCAAATGCCTATTGGTCCCTGAGGTGTACCTGAAACTTAGTCCTTCTTACTGTTTTGCTTCTGGCAAAACAGAAAGCAGCCAAGCAGCCTATGTGGCCAGGCTTCAGCTTTGTGGATGGCCAAAGAGGGTGATTTTGGAGTCTTTTGTTCGTGGACACAGAGTTGGAAGCCTGAATGGTTTCAGGATAGCAAAGTTGCAGGCCCTAAAACCATTTACACCACAAAAGAAGTCTCCTACAGAAATTTAAAGGACTGAGTCCTAATACTGGAGTTGGGAACAGGGAACTGTCCACTGTCTGTCAGGGCCTTGCCCAAACTGCCCCCATCTCCTACTCGACTTTCCTCTCAATCCCCGTATCTTCCTACCCGACATTCCTTTCAATCCCCATATCTTCCATGCTGAAATCACCTTAAAATAAAAGAAAAATAAAAATTAAAAATCAAAATATGCAGAAAAGATCAAGTAGCTACATTTCAGGTGGTGATCAAACTAAGGGGGAGAAAGGCATACATCTACTGACACTTTCATCCACCTGTTCCATCTACCCCTTGTAATTCGAAGTGGCAACATAAATGTGCTTGTGCTAAATTTCATACTCAAATTATGCCCTGTCCCCAGCCACACTCTTCATTTATGTTGATTTTCATTTCTTAGACTTGAGAATGAATATTCGGTCTGTGTTTTTTTGTTGTTGTTTCTTTGTTTGTTTGTTTGGTTGGTTCACAAAGACCATGCTTTGTCATTTGATCCTTATGAGAGATCCTTATGAGAGAGAAAGGCAATCAAGTGGGAGTGATCACTGCCATATTGCAGATGAATAAGTTGAGACAAAGAGGAGAAGCAATTCTTTTAAGGGCTCAGTCACATCCTTTTTTCTTCTTAATAAGGTCATTCCTGCTGAAGTGTCTAGGACTCTCAGGGTTAAGAGCAGTGACAACTTCATTTGCATGAATGGCTGGCCTAAGCATTGGCCTTTTGGTACATCCAATGAAAAGACTTAAAAAAAATCTGTGAGCAGGTGAATGGATATGGCAAGGAGAAGGTGGAAGGAGGGGAATTTCTGGGAGGACAATCCTGAAGAAGTGCCTTCACCATCACAAGAAAGCAAGCAGAAAGGAATAACACCACTCCATATGCACTGGGGTAGAGGCTCCAGCACAAAAGGGCTGATGCTAATACTTCCTGCTCTGAACTTGGTACAGTTAGGATTTTTACACTTAAAGTGATTTTAACAACCAGTCTATCTTCCTACAACCCACTCTGACCACCTTGACAGGAGCTTCCATGGGACCGTGGAGTTAGGTGTCCTCCAGGGAGAAAGCTGGACAGGGTATGTGGTGGCTAGTAGAAGACAAAGCCTTCGCCCTCCACAGAATAACAGCTACTATATATTGAGCCCCTACTCTATGTCAGGTATTGTGTTGTATACTTTGCCTCCCTAACGCCCAAAACTGAAAAAAGGAAAGTTCAGGTCATCAGCCCAAGTTCACAGATAGGGGGAAAACAGACCTGGAGAGTTGAAGACATCTGTCCAAAATCACATAGTGAGTTGTTCAAGAGCCAAAGTAAGAATGAAGCTACCTAGAATTCTAGTTAATCCCAGACATTTTCAAGGATCCAGTCTCTAAACTTAGAATTTGTTGCCACTCCAACTGTATACATCTAAACAGTTATAGTGTCCCTATAAGAGTATCTTCTCTAGTGATGTGGGGTGTGTGTGTGTGTGTGTGTGTGTGTCTGCCAACACTGAGGCACACACAGATCCATTCTGTAGTATTTAGGGAAATTAGAATAAATGAATTTTGTCCCTTATCATTTTAGTCTTTGAAGTTTGTTTTCATTCATGCCAAAAGTTAAACTGCAATGTCAACTATACTAGTTTTAGCTGAAATATGAACACATAGACTTGTGCAACTGACTTGTGCAAATGATCATTTTCACAGATACATCCATGAACATATACACCACCACTCACTCGAATAATTACATAGAAGTCACATCATAGCAGGAAAGGTAAATATTTGCCTTTGTATTCCTGTTCCCAGGGTAGATGATTACGCAAGATGATATGCACAATGGACCAGGACTCAGGGCCTAGAGGAGATTCTGAAAAAAAAAAACAGTATCTAAAAAAAAGAAAAAAAGAAAAAACCAGTATCTATAAGTAGAACCCTTTTACACATACTACCCCCTTCTAAAAACAAAACAAAACAAAACAAAACAAAACAAAACAAAAAGACCAAAGGAAAAAAACAACACAGAAATCTTCAAAGCTTTACTGCTGCTTATCTTCTTTTCCAACTCTTAAGCCTTCTCTGGTAAAGAAAGCTATGTAGGCAGCCCACCAGATCATCACTCCAGAGGAAAAAGAACTTATTTCTGGGAGAAAAATCAAGTCCAGGCCAACGTAAGTGATAAAATGGTTGTGTATGTGTGGAGGGGGTTACTTCTCGAAAACCTGTGCAGTAGGTGAAGAATAAAATGAGTGTTTACCTTGTCTTTTTTTATCCTTTCACTCCTGTTTGAGGTAGCTGTTTTAGGGCTGACTTCAGGAGGAGACATTTGTAAAGGAGAGAGGTGCAGAGTTAACTGTCTATGATGCAGGTCATATATGAGCTGAGTGTGCTTTACTCAATCTAAGTCAAAATTAAGACATTGTCTATGTTTCTCCTTCTTGGGTCCCCTTCCAACCTGCCCTACTTCTCTTTCCCCATTCCAATCTCTCTCAGTCTATTATTCAGACCAGACCAAATATCAGACACCTGATCTGATAGGTGTCTGGTAGATTCATTCCTTTGACTAAGGATAGCCCTTTCCTGAGGAGGGCCTCTTTTCAGGGGTACTCCACCTAAGAAGAGAAACACACTAAGTGGCTAATATTTCAGTGTGAATGAATCATTACAATACTGGAGAGGCCTCAGAGTTGCATATAGGGGTGTGTGGGAGAAGTGGTGCTGAGAAGGAAAGGCATGGTGTTACAGGTTCCACACACTACTCTGACACTAACAGGGTAAATGAAAAAATATTTTCTTCTTTCCAAGTCTCAGTTTCCCTTATAAAATGAAGACAGTCTAGTTTTCTTCCAGGTTTGACATCCATTAGGTTGTTGTTTAGACTCACTATAACTAAATGTAGGACAGGTAAGGGAAGGAAGCAGGGAGAGATTGAAGACTAAATATTAATTACTCTTTCCATTTAGAAAGGGTGGGTGGGCTCTATTTTATCTTTGATGTATTTTCCTTGGGAGGTAGAAGTGGGGAGAGGGATGGTTTATTTATCTCCCTCCCATAAATCTATGGGTAAAGCAGGCATCTGTCATCTCAGCTGAGGGGGGTGGGAAGGAGAAAAATATCTGGGGCACAGGGTATTGCCTGAGTTTGGATCTGGTTGGAACTGAGAAAATATAAGGACACATTTATAGGTCAAGGTGTGCATCCTTGCTTATTAGTGGCAAAAGTTGTGCCCAGGGAATAGTCAAGCTCAGAATATCCATAATTTACACAGCGTACTTAACTGTAAACTAAGAAGTAGTGCTAGTTTGAAAATGTTATCCACACAATTTCTAAACATTTAGATCCCAAATAAAATCCATCAACAAACCTTAGTCCTGTGTCTCTCTCCCTGTTGTTTGTGTCAGCAGCAGCAATGCAGTCCCCCAAGGAGTCTCCTATTCCTTGGCAGCTACCACAAAATACAGAGGTTCTGGATAGGGAAGATAAAGAACAAGGGGACAAATAATTTACCCAGAAGTCTCTGGAAAAAATTCTAGCCAAGTTGGCCAATTTAATAAAAGGATTCCTGTGGAACGGAGCAATGAGAGAGCACTGCACTCCCTAGAAACAGTATAATCCTGCAGAGATCATTTCTGGGCAAACTAAATGAGGACCCTCAGAGTTTTTCTGGTGCCTCAGCTGAAGGCACATACATGCCTATGAGGTCAGGATTGGAGATAATGGGGTGTTCAAGGCCCCCCAGAGTCTGCCTCCTTGACATTTAAACTTTCTTCTGAGTGGTGATCAGCAACAAAAGCAATCAAACAGTCACTTGTCTCACTCACTGATATAATATATGGTGGAGGCATCAGTGACTATCAGACCACAAAGTCCAATGTGGAAGCAGAATTTTCTTGCATCTGCACCAAACCTTGGACTCCCAGAAGCCTCTGTTGGCCCAGCCAGGATTAATAGTATGATTTGGCAGCGAGACTACCTGGAAAGCTCTCCAAATTTTGCAAGAGGGAATAGGCTGCTATGAGCACCAGAAATTGCCTTGATGCTGCTTCCCAAGGGTGCACAGGAGAAGAATGAGACACAAACAAATCATCTGCAAGAAAGAGGGAGCAGGGGTCAACAATGGAAAATACTGTCGCCCCAAACAACTCCTCAGTCCTGTATGTATTAGATATTAGACAGTAATCAACAAAGGAGCCAAAGAAGGCTATACATTAATCATATGCTTTGTAGATAAACAAGAAGGAAGGCAAAAATATATCTGGTCAAACAGTATAAAGTTTATAGTTGAGCAGGCACGTTCAAAGGGATCATCTAATTAGCCACAGGTGCTCTCTGGGGGAAGGGGAAGTAACAGAAAAAAGAAGCAGGTAGCATTCCACCCTGAGAAGCCCAGGAGTTCCCACCTACTTGGCTTCAAGGATGTATATCGTCCTCTCCACCAGAGGCCTGTTGCCAATACATATTTTTTCTTAAGGCTATATCTAAACATGCTTGGTAACTAGTATAATTTCTCATGGGTTATATTTTAAGGAATACATTGTTCTGAGGGATAATTACACATTGACTCCCCTAATTGACACTCTGAGCTAGGCAACTAAAGGTGCTACCCAGAAATTGGTTTACAGAATCACAGACTGACATGGAAAATTTCAGATGGAGAAACAGGCCAAAATGAGAAAAATGAATTATTTCAGCATATCCAAGTTCAACACAAGTAAGTAATACACTGCTTTTGGCTTTGTCTTATTATATAATGTCACTTTTCCTTAACAGGTTTATATTTTAGGTCATGTGCTGATAACAGTAATAATAATAATAATAATAATAATAATAACAACTATACATTAATAAAACAACTAGAACAAAAATAATTTAGGCCTCAAGAAGTGGGTAAAAACTTCAGGCTAGTAGCTGAAAAAATCAAGGAGGACACTCCCTAAATCACTTAAAACAGTAGTCAGTATTCTTTTAAGGATTAAGGCCAGGGTGAGTACCTGAGGTTAAAAAAAAAAAAGGAGCGGAGGGAGTGGGGTGAAGGAAGTTCTTTTTATTTTTTAAAGATTTTATTTATTTGAAAGAGAGAGAATTAGAAAGAGTATGGGAGAGGGGGTGGCAGAGGTAACCAGGGACTCTGGGATCATGACCTGAGACAAAGGCAGACACTTAACTGACTGAGCCACCCAGGCATCCCAGGAAGAAAGTTATTAATAAGACCCTGACGCTGGAGTGGGAGGGTTGTGGCCTAGCCCAATACCATCCTTAGGCTCTCCTTATCTATCACAGCTTTAAACCAGAAATATCCCAGCCTATCCTGCTGGGAGGTGGGGGCAAAGAAAAAAGTAAAAGATGGAGACCAAGCGGGTGTTTAAGGCCTGTCCTGAGGTGAAAATTCTTCCCTGAAAGCCTCTTCAATGGCCACAAAATTTTCTTGGGTTCTCTATCTCTAAGTCCCCAGGGCCTGCCTTGCTTGCTGAATTTCTCTTCTCTCCTTAGGAATCCACCTTTTTTTCTGGATACTGATCTCTTTTTTGAAGTTTCTCTATTCTTCTTATCCTTGGTACTCCAATTTTTTATGAGTTACCCCTTCTTATACTGAGTCTCTTAAACTTTATGCCTTTTATGTGTCTTACTCCCTCACTTTTTTTTTCTTAAAACCTTTAACCAATCTCTAGTGCTATATCATTTTCTGAAGTACTATGACTATCTTAGAGTCATAGTCTTCACATCTCTGGGGTTCATCCTCTCCCCTAGAGTTCCATTCCCAAATTACTGGGGTTTCAACTCTTATTAGCAATTCTTTCTCTCCTAGGGCCTCCTCTCTGTGCCCCTGGGGCTCCTTCATTTTAGGCACTTTTGTTTATGGCCTAGAAACTCCTCCTTACATTTCTATGACTTCATCCCTTTTCTGTAGTCCTTTCTTTAACTTACTTGCCCCCAAATATGGGAGTTACCCTTTTTGCTGTTTCATCAATTTTTCAGGGCATCTTTTTTCTGGGGTTCTATATCCCTTCACTCCATATCTAGGATCACCTGTTTTGGGAGTCTAAACCTCTCAAGACCTCTCTTTCCTATGTCCCTAATTCAATCAATATGTAGGTCTCAGTCTTTCTATCTGTCTGTCTTTCTCTGTGTATAACACACACACACACACACAAACACACACATATCTATATATATAACATATATATAATTAGATGTATAGTTGAGATATCATTTGGATACCATAAAATATATACAAAATAAATTATATATAACATTATATCATATATAAATTATATATACATTATTGAAATTTCTATTATTGAGGTATCATTCAGGTACCATAACATTCACCCATTTTAAGTGTTCATTTTAATGTTTATTAGTATCACCGTATCGTAACCATCACTATAATAATCACTTGTAGGACATTCTCATCATCCTAAAAGTAAACCTCATATTTGCTAACAGTCCTCTTCCTCTTTTATAGAGTTCTAGCTTTCTCCTAGGATTGCTCTCTATGTCCCTATGGTCTCAATTTTCTTCTCAGTTCTTAACTTTCTCCTGGGGCTCTTATCCTTACATCTAGGAAACTGTACTCCCATTAAGGGTCTTTTCTTTCTCAAAGTTTCCCCACATCCTGGGGCTATGTCACTTTTCTGGGATCTCCTTTCTGTGGTTTCACTCCTTTCTTCAGCTTTTTCTTCTGGAATCCTTACCCCAAATCCCTAAACTTACATCCATTTTTGGTGTCCCTCTAATATAGAAGTCACTCTTTTCAAATGTTGGTCTCATTCCTAGATTACCCCCCAACTTTAAATTTAAAATAACATCCCTATATGGGTTCTAATTTTATCTGCCCCCCCTACCCCTTGGGACTTTACCTATTCTCTGTAGACTTACCTCATCATGAGACACCTATACTTACATCTCTCGGCTTCTCTCTTTCTGTGTTGTCCTCCCTACTATCCTTCTGCAGTCTTTTCTCTCTTTTTAAAGAAACCTGTTATCTTTCTGATTCCACCACATATCTGCAATTGTTTCTTAGAGAACCATTTCTGCATCTCTGGGACCCCACTCATCCCACCTCTCTCCTGTGGTCTGCTCCAGTCATCCTTGGGGCTCTCCCACTTTTCTACAATCCTTTATTTCCTCTGGGTTTATACGGTTTCTTGCTCTTGGAATTTGTTGTCTCCCATGTCTCTGTGGTACCACTTCCTCCCCCCAAGCATCGTCTCTAAATCCCTGAGTTTTCACCTTTTTTTTCCCCCTTTGGGTCCATTTTTTTCTCCTGGTGCTCCCCTGTTCAAATACCTGGGACTATACCTCTTTCTCAAGTTTTTCCTCCCGACTGGCATCTTCTCCTGCAGGCTCTTTCTCTCCTTGGAATTTTTTTAGCCACCAAATTTCTCTTCTCACTGTTAAGCTCCTCTTTTCTTCTAGATCTCTCATATGCATCCCAGTTTATCTCCTGATGTCCTGCCTCTGAGAGCCCTGAGATAGCTAACTCAGCATGATTTGTGCCTATGGGTTCAAGAATTTGACCATTCCCTCCACTCCCAGAAAATGTGTTGATTTCTATCATTCAAAGGTTCAAGGTTCAAGGGGAAAGAGAAGCAAAAGTGAGTCACTACTATGTGTCAAGAGCCCTGCTGTGTTTTCTTTGCATTCATTACCTCTGTGATCCTCACAGCAGGGCTCTGAGTGGATTTGGTACCTCATTTAACAGATGAATAGGCTGTGACTTAGTGGAGAAAAAGCTTCTGAAGCTGGGTGGAGCCAAACAAAATCCCTGCCCTCCCTTAATCAGTACTGAGGTGAGGGTGGGGATTTGTCATCCACAGTCTGGGAAGGGGGCTCATCTCTCTCTTTGCTGTGCTGCTCAGGCTGCAGGGAACTCAGCCCTGCAGAGCCACCTGGCACTCTATGCCCTCAGGATTTGAGTCCCCAGCGCTTATTCCCAGGGTGTCTGTTAATAAGGAACAGGTGACATCCTTACCTCCAAGTTTTATAGGAGCAGAGCATGGGGTGTTGGTGGGGCTTCAAGCTACCAGAGGTGGAGTCAGAGTTGGAGCACGTCCTCTCTCAGCCTTGACCTTCCATCACAGTCCCATGGGAAGCCTGGTCACCCTGTAGAGCTCAAGAGTCACTGTTCCTTTTCCCATTGCCCCAACTGCTGACCTTGCTCTACTGCTTCTTGAAGCTTCTAGGGCACCCAGACAGGCCAGATCAGATCCATGGGTGGTAAAGCTGAGAGACTGATTCTTTACTGCCTTTGCCAGCGGGATGCAGAGGTGTGGGAGGCTTGGGCTATAGGGTTGCAATCTTGGTCTGTGACAAGTTGGCTGTGCTATTAGCTGCTGGCGGCAGCAGGAACTGCAGTAAGGCTGCTGCAAAGGTGAAGGTTCCCGCCAGATATTCTGCCACCCACCCTGGTGCCCTGAACTTGTGGGAGTGTCTAGAGGCCTGGGAAGTGAGGCTGGCCTAGGTGTAAGGAGAGAGAAGGAGTAGAGAACACACAGGGATTGAGCTTGGCTCTTCTGGCACCAAGGGCACTGAGCAGCACAGTAGCTGCAGGGTTTCAAACCTTTTTTAGCCTGCGAGCATTCCACCCAACTAGGCTTCTCTTTGCCTACTAAATAAGGGTATGAGTCACTGGGGGCTGGGTTAGACTGTACTGGAATGAATGGGATGGTGACAAGCCTAAGACCTTAAGACCACCTTAGGGAGGGGCTGCAGGAGAGCTGCCTAGGAGAGGAAAGGGAGTCTGGTGTAGACCCAACAGCACAGACAGAGACAGGAAAACTTAAGAAAAGGCTTTACAGAATAGGGCTGCAGAGAAAGGGACTGACGGAGTTTCAAGGAAAGGGTGTTAGGGCCATTGTACAGAGAGAGGCAAGGACTAGGGTGCTCCAGCAAGGACAGCAAAGAGCTGGGGATCCTGAGCAGAGAGGGGAGTCCAAGGCAAGAAAATACTTCTAGCTGAGAGATTCTGAAGGGAGTGGGGAATGAAGGATTGAGGTCACTGAGTGATGAGGACATGGGCTGGTAAATTTGGGGAGAATTTCTGGACAAATTGTAGTGACAAAAATTATATTCCAAGGACATGGAGAAGGGAAGAAACAGCATTTTGGGCTTAGAGCTGTCCCATTCTTGTTCACCAACAAACATCACTGTTATCTTTCCAATCTTCAATATCTTGCATCCTTGAGTCCTATGGGGAATCCACAAGTAGCAAAAACCCAGAGAGTCTTTGTTCTTAAGGAGCTAGTAGGACTATCAACACACACACACACACACACACACACACACACACACAAGTATGTGCCAGCAAGGCTGAGGAGTTCTGGCTAGAGGAGAGAACTTTGGGATGAGAAAGTAAAACCAAGTAATTTGGGATGTTACATATCTATATCCTGCTAAATTTGGGATGTTACATATCTATACCCTGCTAAATGCTGATGAAGCCTGGAAAAGAATGTGTAGGGGCCAGATGTTCCCTTAAGAAAAAGCACAAGTAGGTCCTGGGAAACACAGGGTGGGGAGGAGGAGGTTCTGGAGATCCTGAAGAAAAACTGGGCAGAGCTAGCTGAAGGAAGAGCTTGGCAGAAAAAGGACTGGAACCAATTCTGACTGTGTCCCTGGGGCAATGTGTAAGACACAATGAACTAGACTCATTGCTCAAGTGGGGCCTGAAAGAGCTGCCTATGGAATGATAGTCCTGCTCTGAAAGACCTCTGGAAGTACTTCATGGGCTCTCATTCTATTACTAGGAAACAAACAACCATCTGGATAGTCCTCTGAACCTGAATGCTATCTAAGGTGGATGTGTCTTCCTCTCTCCCACCTCCACTTTCTCTAAGAGAGTCTTGGGTTTCTGTTTGGTACTGCTGAGCCTATTTTGACCACCCAGGGTGTTCATGAATCCTGGTGTTACCACCTCATATCAGCATGCATGCCCTTGCCTCTGCCTTTTTTCTGTGCTCCCCCCCCCTTCTCTACCAGGTCAACCATTTACGTATCTATCTATATATCTACTTATCTATCATCATTATTTATTGATTTATTTTGAGTTTTTATTTAAATTCCAGTTAGTTAACAGACTAGGCCAATTATTTAAATTTAAAATCCTACTCAAGAAGGGGCAAGATGGCGGGGAAGTAGGAGAGCCTGTTTCAACCAGTCTCCTAAAGTGAGCTAAATATCTACCAGAGCACTCTGAACACCCAAGAAATCAGCCTGAGATGTAAGATTATACACTTCTGGATCTTTATGGGGGCAGAAGACATCACTGGAGAGGTAAAGTGGAGTGGGAATGCTCGGACTGATATCAGAGGATAAACAGAAGGGGGAGGGAGCCACCAGAAGTGACCCATTGGAAAGTAATACCCCAATACAAAAGTGCCCTGTGATTGGGGACCAGCATTAACTTGGAGTCTGGTTAAAAGCACCCAAAAAGAGCAAAAGATCCTAAAGGGCAACAGGTGGAGTTGGGGGGTCACGGGCAGGAGCCTAAGCCCACATTCCCAGGATAGTCACTGCTGGTGAACACCCATGTCAGAGAGAGTCTAGGGGCCTCCAGTCCATGGTCCTTGAGCCAACATCTTTCTGTTGCTTGCATCACTGCTCAGCTGGGAACACCCCCACCCGCCTCTGAGAAAGCCTGGTGTGGGTGTCAGCCAGTGGTCTCTAAGATTGCAGCCTTCCACAACTGGCCACAGGGTCTGAGGATCTGAACACTCCTAGCCCATGCCTGAGAGAACCCGGTGCGATCTCTGCTCAGGATCCCTTGGCAGCAGCCTTCAAATACCTGCATGACCACTGGGTCTGAGCACATCCAGTGTGGGCCTGGACTCCAGACAGCAGTCCCGGCAAAGGCAACCACTGCAAGTGGGCTCCCTGGACCAACATTGCTAATGGTTTTTAGTGGCATTGGGGAACAGAGACAAGTGGGGGCCTTGGATGACCACTGGGATGGTGGCTGGGGATGCACACCACCTATGGGAGGTTATATTGTTCAGCAGAGTTTGCAGAGAGGCAGTCTGTGTGTTCTAGACCACCTGGAGCGGAACAGTCTGAGGCTTCTTTCTGAAGAGGAGGTCTGGGTGCAGACATATTCTTTCTTTGCTCTGACCCTCTGAAAAGCCACAAAAAGCCACCAAAAAACAAAAACCTCCTGAGAACAAAAGCTGGAAAACTGGTTTCCACAGAGCCCAGTCCCTTGATAACATGCAGGGTGACTCAACCCAAGCAAGACTGATGAAAGAGCAATGCAGCAGGCCCCTCCCCCAGAAGACAAGCCAAAAGAGAGAGGACAACCACCACAGGGGCCTCATAAAACTGTAAAATCTGAACATTGGGTAAAAATAATATATTAAGCTCCTGGGTACACCCTGCCTGGATCATGGTTGGCATATTCAACTATATATCCCCTCAACCACCTCTTACCAAAATGACTAGGAGGAGGAACACTCAGAAGAGGAAAAATTCAGAGACTGTGATCTCTGCCAAAGAACTATTGGATGTGGACATAAAAACAGTATGTCTGAAAAGGAATTCAGGGTAACAATTAATCAGGCAACGGTTAGGTTGGAGAAAACCATCAGTGACAACATAAAGATGGAAGTGAGAGCTGATCTGGCAGACGTAAAAAATGCTATCAATGAGATCCAATCTAATCTAAATATTCTAACAGTGAGGGTAACTGAGGCAGAAGATAGAATTAGTGATCTAGAGGGCAAACTGATAGAGAAGAAGGACAGGAGGAGGCCTGGAACAAACAGCTTAGAAGTCATGAGAACAGAATTCGGGAAATAAATGATGCCGTGAAACATTCCAATGTCAGAATTATTGGGGTCCCTGAGCGGGTGAAAAGAGAGAGAAGACTAGAAGATATAGTTGAACAAATTCTGGATGAAAATTTCACAATCTGGGGAATGGAACAAGCATTCATGTCCTAGAGACAGAAAGGTCAACCCCCAAGATCAATGCATCTAGAAAGACCTTCAGAAACTTGATTGTGAAATTCATGAAACATAATTTTAGACAAGAGGTCTTAAGGGCAGCTAGGGGAAAGAGGTCCCTTAAGTACAGAGGGAGGATAATCAGAGTAACATCAGATCTGTCCACTGGCAAGCCAGAGAGGGATGGGAAGACATATTCAGGGCATTAAATGAGAACACGCTGCCAAGAATAGTTTATCCAACAATGTTGATCTTCAAAATGGAAGGAGAGATAAAGCACCTCCAATAACGGCAAGGTTTAAAAGAGCATGTGACCAACCTGGCGATTCACAGACCTGTACCCCTGGGGCTAATAATGCATTATAATACATACATTATATGTATTATGTGACCACCAAGCTGACACTATAAGATATGTTAAGGGGGGTTTATAAAAGAAGAAAGAACCCAAGAGTGACATAGAACAGAAATTTACAGAAACAATCTCTAGAAACAAGGACATCACAGGCAACGTGATGTCAATAGAAACATCTTTCTTTCAATAATCACGCTCAATGTGAAAGGCATTATTGCTCCCATAAAATGGCACAGGGATGCAGACTGGATAAAATGACAGGAACATTCCTCAACTTCATAAAATCTATCTATAAAAAAAACCCATAGCGAATATCATTCTCAATGGGAAAAAGCTGACAGCCTTCCCTTGGAGATCAGGAACACTGCAAGGACGCCCACTCTTGCCACTGTTATTCAACATAGTACTAGAAGTCCTAACAACAGTAATCAGAAAACAAAAGTTAATGAAAGGTCTTCAAATTGGCAAAGAAGCAATCAAACTTTCTCTCTTCACAGATGAGATGATACTTTATATGGAAAACCCAAAAGACTCCACCCCCAAGCTCCTAGAAGTCATACAGCTATTAAGTAATGTGGCAGGATACAAAATCAATCCACAGAAATCAGTTGCTTTCTTATATACTAACAATGAAAATATAGGAAGGGAAATTAGAGAATCAACGCCATTTACTATAGCACTAAGAACCATAAGCTACCTTGGAATAAACCGAACCAAAGAGGTAAAGGATCAGTACTTGAGGAACTACAGAACACTCATGAAAGAAATTGAAGAAGACACAAAAAGATGAAAAAGAATTCCATGCTCATGGATCAGAAGAATAAATATTGTTAAAATGTCTATACTCCCCAGAGCAATCTATACTTACAATGCCATCCTGATCAAAATGCCACCGCCATTTTTCAAAGTGCTAGAACAAACAATCCTAAAGTTTGTTTGGAACCAGTATAGACCCCAAATTGTTAAAGAAATGCTAAAAAAGAAAAAAAATAAACCTGGGGGCATCATGTTGCCTGATTTCAAGTTTTACTACAAAGCTGTGATCACCAAGACAGCATGGTACTAGCACAAAAACAGACACATAGACCAGTGGAATGGAGTAGAGAGCCCAGGTATGGACCTGCAACTCTATGGTAAATAATCTTCAAGAAAGCAGGAAAAAATATCCAGTGGGAAAAAGACAGTCTCTTCAATAAATGGCACTGGGAAAATTGCACAGCTATGTATAGAAGAATGAAGCTTGGCCATTGTTGGAACACAACCCAGATTCTCGCTTATGTGACTGGGGTCGTGTTGGATCCTGTGCAAAAACTCCAGAAGATGGAGGGCAAGAGTCTTCATGGGCTGACCCCCAGAATAAACATGGGAGGATCCCCAGAGTGCTTTCTTGTCCTCCTTTAGATCGATCTGATAAGTGTGGAGAATCCTTAACTTACTCTTATCATTTAAATCTAAGAGATAATCATTGTTTTTCACTTGTCATGCTTGATTGCTTGCACTAGCTCACATCCTGCATCCAGCTCACATCTCACACGCAGTTCATGTCCTATAGGTAAATCTATATCCTGTTTGTAGCTGGATCTACTGTAAAGTATAAAAGAAGTGATTGTAAGAAATAAAGTCATCTACTGATCATCAGTTCGCAGTTCCACCATCATTGTGGCTCTGATCACCAGGATCCCCAACTTGCGAAGGTGACAGACCATCCTCTTACACCATACACAAAGATAAACTAAAAATGGATAAAAGACCTCAACATGAGGCAGGAATCTGTCAAAATCCTAGAGGAAAAGATAGGCAGTAACCTCTTCGACATCGGCTACAGCAACTTCTTTCAAGACATGTCTCCAAAGGCAAAGGAAACAAAAGTGAAAATGAACTTTTGGGACTTCATCAAGATAAAAAGCTTCTGCAAAGCAAAGGAAACAGTAAACAAGACAAAGAGGAAACCCATAGAATGGGAGAAGATATTCGCAAATGACACAATAGACAAAGGGCTGATCTATAAAGAACCCCTCAAACTGAACACATACAAAACAGATAATCACATCAAAAAATGGGTGGAGACATGAACAGACACTGCCACAAATGGCTAACAGATACAGGAAATAATGCTCATCATCATTACCATCAGGGAGATTCACATCAAAACCACATTGAGATACCACCTTATTTACACCAGTTAGAATGGCCAAAATTAACAAGGCAAGAAACTACAAGTGTTGGAGTAGATGTTGGAGAAAGGGGAACCCTCTTAACACTGTTGGTAGGAATGCAAGTTGGTGCAGCCACTTTGGAAAACAGTGTGGAGATTCCTTAAGAAATTAAAAATAGAGCTACCCTATGACCCTGCAATTGCACTACTGGGTATTTACCCCAAAGATACAGATGTAGTGAAAAGAAGGGCCATCTGTACCCCAATGTTCATAGCAGCAACTGCGACAGTCGCCACACTGTGTAAAGAGCCATGATGCCCTTCAACGGACAAATAGAGAAGGAAGATATGGTTCCTATGTACAATGGAAGAAGATGAGGGTAAGATAAGAAAAGAAGATATGGTCCATATATACAGTGGAGTATTATGCCTCCATCAGAAAGGATGAATACCCAACTTTTGTATCAACATGGACAGGACTGAAGGAGATCATGCTGAGTGAAATACATCAAGCAGAGCGAGTCAATTATCATACGGTTTCACTTTCTTGTAGAGCATAAGGAATAACATGGAGATTATTTTGAGAAGGAAGGAAAAAGTGAATTGGGGGAAACTGGAGGTGGAAATGAAACATGTGAGACTGGATTCTGAGAAACAAAACTAAGGATTTTGGAGGGGAGGGAGGTGGAGCGGTAGGTGAGCCTGGTGGTGGATATTAAGGAGGGCATATATTGCATGGATCACTGGGTGTGGTGCATAAGTGATGAATCTTGGAACACTGAAAAAATAAAATAAAAAAAATTAAAATTAAAAAATAAAAAACCCAAAATCCTACTCATGTCACCTCCTCCATGAAGTCTTCCTTTCAAATCTTTCCCCCAACAACCACAACAAAATTATTACTTATATTCCATATGTCTGTCCAGGATTTTCATTTATGCTTCCAAGTAACATTTGTTGGGGATTAGTTTTGCATTGATTTTTCACCTGTATTCTTTTTTTTAAGAGTTCTTTATTTATTCAAGAGAGAGTGAGAGAGAAAGCAGGATGCATGTGTAGGGGTTGGGGAGAGAATTTCAAACAGACTCTACACTGAACAAGGATCCTGAAGCAGAGCCGGATCCTGGATCTACCACCCTGAGATCATGATCTCAGCTGACATCAAGAATCAGAGCTCAAACCACTGAACTACCCAGTCACCCTTCACCTGTGTTCTTTAACTAGATAGTGAAGTTCTTAAGGGCAAGATTGTTATCTCTTTTTCTCCATGATTATTTCAGTGTATAGGTCATCATAAGAACTCAGTAAGTAGGTGGGTGTTTGGTACAGGATATATTAAAAGAGTGAGAAAAAGAGGCAAGAAGAGTAGTTATAATAATCCAGGAAACAGTAATGAGAGTTTTACCTTGGGTAGTGCACATAAAAAGGTACACACTGATGTCAGCTCTGTTATAGTGGATAAATTGATAATCTGTACTTGATTTGAAGTGGAAGGTTGCAAAGGGAGAGAGAAGTCTAGGATGATTCTTGGGGGTAGGAGAATGCAAAGACTGTCTATAAAAATGAGAAAATCAAGAAGGTTGAATCAAAAGTATGTTTTGAACATGTTGAATTTGAGATGTGTGTAGAAATTTGTATTTGAGGATAGCACAGACCTGAACACAGTAGGAAGTCTTCTTGTTTAGATTATACAGACCCAGAATCCTGCAGAAGATCTTGCCAAACTTCCCCTTTCCCTAGCTGCACTCATTGAAGAAGTAAAAGCTGATGAAATATTAAGAAACTGTGGACTAGGATTTGATGGCCAGCATATGGAGGAGAGTGAGATGCATTTGGAGCTACCAATGAACACTCACAATGAAGTTCCATCTTTGGGGGTAGTAGACAGCAGTATGTGCACTGGAGTGTGTGTGCACTTGCCTGGGATCTTTTCAGAAATTAGCTGGCTTCACAGATGTTGGATAACAATCTGGATAGTGCCTTTCTTTAGAGCACATGTTTATTTCTCTTTTCTTCCAGGAAAACTCATGAAGGTTGCTGGAGGGGAGAGAGGTGTGAGGGATAGTGTGACTGGGTGGTGGACATTGGGGAAGGTATGTGGTATAGTAAGCACTATGAATTGTGTAAGATTGATGAACTACAGACCTGTACCCCTGATACAAATAACATATTATATGTTAATAAAAATAAAACAAACAAAACAAATAAACAAAAGACTCATGTCCTGTGCCCTCAGGATCACACTGTTTTCCAGCTAATCCAATGGAAATCATTCCCACTTCTTGTTTCTTTGCCATTTCCACCATCAGTTTCCCATTATAAGCTCTTATTTCATCTAACCAATTTCAAGAGCCTTCTATCTTCAATCTTCAATTAATTCTGCAAATACCACCAACTATCCTTTCAGTTCAGTTCAAATAGCTTGGTGCAGAGATTGGAAAAAAATAAGTGCTGCATAAATTGTAGCCATTCATCTTCTTCTATGTGTCCAGAGAGAGAATGGTAGAGTAGAAAGAACACTGAAAAGGAAACCAGGACAGATCTGCTACTGTGTAACTTTGGCTTCAGTCTCTTCCTTTGTAAAATGAGGGTAATGAATCATGATCTGGCTACCCTACAGGGCTGTCATGAGATGCAAGTTTAATGAGCTGTTGAGCCCAGGACCAAGTACAGGCACAATAGACTATCTCCACAGTTGATTGTGATAGGTAGCAAGAAATGTGATAGGAGACATAGAAGGAATGTGTACACTAGAGGAGTCTCTTCTGATCGGTTCAATTTCAGGGAAAGCTGTGCATGTAGAAGTAGAATAGGAGTAATTTCCCCTTCTTACAGTGTTCTCACACCATACACACATACAATTTACAGTAATTTAGTTGTTGGTTGTTTGGCAAAAGGAGAACATGTGCTTTATTTACTTTGTCACTCTTTTCCCAATTTAAACTGGTCTCCACTGACCCAGGGAGAGAAGAGAGCCACAGTCAAAATATAAAGAGAAGCAAACAGAAATCAAATCTTGTTTTTGGACTTGTAAGTTCTCACCTAGGTTTTGGTGATTTAAGAGATTTTTAAGTGGAACTTTGACCAGTTTTAACTTTTCCTTTACATGCTAACTCCAGAATCCAAATCCCCCCGATTCCACATAACATGCAACTCCACTGCTTTTCTTCACTTCACCCTGTGTTTCTGATGCATTACTCATTGAGAATCATGAATATTGTTCCTACCATCTCCTACTCCTCACTGCTGGAAATATAATGAATCCCCTTAGACGTGTTTGGGATTCCATGAGAGCCTCTGTTTAGATGGTCTTTAAGAATTTTTCCAGTTTACACATTCTGAATTTAGTGATATTGCTCTCAATAACTTCTCATTTATAAAGTCTCATGGATTAAGACCTTAGATAGCAGTGGCAAACTGGTCGACTGAAAAGAGTTAAAGAGATAGTGTTGACTGGTTTTAAGACCATATACAGCATAGTGTATTGGAAGGTGAGCCTAGAGCCTGGTCCCAGCTCAGACTTTCGGAAAACCACTTTTTCCTGTTTCACTTTTTCCACTTTAAGATATGGGGGTTTGCAATTGTTATTTTATTTTATTTTTTTTTAATTTATTTGACAGATAGATGACGAGTAGGCAGAGAGGCAGGCAGAGAGAGAGGAGGAGGCAGGCTCCCCGCTGAGCAGAGAGCCCGATGTGGGACTCGATCCCAGGACCCTGAGATCATGACCTGAGCTGAAGGCAGAGGCTTTAACCACTGAGCCACCCAGGCGCCCCTGCAATTGTTATTTTAATGTTTTAGGAATACTAGTAGCAGTAATCTGGGGAAGGTAATGGAGGACAAGCTCTTTGCAATGCTGACAAGACTTGGCTGCTTTTATCCAAAGTCATTACTAACCTAATGTCAAGAATTCATCTCTGCAGCTTTGTAAAGCTTGGCATGCCTTCTAGATACTGCGTGAAAAGATGAAGACTTCTTAGAAAGTCTGTTCCTCAGAATTTCCCCCAAATCTCAGAGTTACTATGACAGGAATTCATCCTCAGAACTGTTATTCACCCTTTGTACTGGCTCCCATTCCTCCTTTTCACCCTAAACTTTAAAAGGGGCTTAGGATGTGGTCAGTAGCAAGATAATGCCTATAATCTGCCAATTTTCTACTTCATTACTCATTATATGGAAAACTTCTCTGCCTTCCTGTGATGGCCCCCTTCCTTCCTCCTCCCATATACTTTCAGTCAGAATTGGGAAGCCAGATTCTATGTAGACAGAAGAGGATAGATAACAACAAGGTTATTTTTTTAAATTTAATTTTATTTTTTATTAGGTTTTTAAAATTTTAATTCCAGGATCAGTAACATACAGTGTTTTGTTAGTATCAAGTGTACAATATCATGATTCAACAATTTTGTATGTTACTCAGTGCTCATCATAAGTTTACTCTTCAGTCCCCATCACCTATTTCACCCATCCTTTTACCTACCTCTCCTTTGGTATCGTCAGTTTGTTCTCTGTAGTTAAGAGTCTAAGAACAAGTTTATAGGCTGAGGTAAATAGGCAATTCCCAAGGATCACAAGACACAGGGCCATAGAGTGGACCTGTTTAGGTTTCTTAGACTTCTGGAATGTTCTGTTCAAAAGAACCCAAACACACCAGATAATCCAAAGACCACATATTACAGATCTGGAAGGCACAGAGAAGAGAGCAGTGAAGATTTACCTAAGGTAAAACATCTCATTAGTGGATATGCTGAGTCCTAAAGGTCCCAAAAGGCTTCTCACAGGCCTCTGGTTTAGGAGGTATTGCCAGGTAGCTTGAGTCCCTTGCTGCTGGTCATAGCTTAAGGCACACAGTTGGGTAGAGGCTCCAGCTTCTCTTGCTCCTCCCACCTGACAAAAAAAAAGGACACAGAAAGGCCCCTTGCCAGATACCTTTGGAATAGCCCATTCCTTTTGATAACCCCTTTAGCTTCCATTACACTGTTTCCTACATTTAAGTCTGCTTATCTATGCCCCTACATGTCCTTCTTCAAACCTCCAGTCCCCATTTTTCCATTTAACTACCAGTATCACTCTTAACTCACTTAACTTTTCTTGATAACATTTTATTCTTCTTGAGATATTACACGTTTATGACTTATCATGTGTCTCCCTCACTCAAGAGCATGCACCACAGAGATACAGTGATGAACAAGATAGATAAGGTCCTCACAACATGGACCTTATGTTTTCATGGGAGAAGCAGACAGTGAATAAGTAAACAAAGTTATAAAAATAAATTATAGTATTATATTATAAAGTATTCTAAAGAAATTCAAAGTTGCTGTCATACAGAATAACAAGGTGGGAATCTAATCAGGGAATCAGGTATGTCTTCTTTGAGGAGAACAATTAAGGCAATTATGAGAAGAGCAGGAGTGGTAGGATGGAAAGGAAGGAGAATGGGGTGTGGAAAGAGTTTACAAAGCAGATATAAATGATATTGAATCAAATTTCCTGGAAATGGCTTTATTAATGTGGGTCAATTTTGTAAATATTACTTTCTAGAAGCAAGAGGGATGATATAGATGATTCCGATAACTTTTCCAGTTTGAGGTGTCTACTTATTAGGTTGTCTATTCAGTGTTCCTGACATTTACCTCTGTTCTACTATTCAAAGGCCCCAAGAATTGAGGGATCTAAGTGTGCCTACAAGGGGCAGTAGAAACAGGACTGGCCATGGTATCAGAAGTCTAGGGTTTCAATTCCAGGTCTGACATTTGCTAGTGTGTGAACTTGGGTAAGCCATTTCAGTTTGTGGAATTTGTTTTATCATCCATCATACCTGGGGGCAAGAGAACCTGGACCTTATGGAAGCTGGTAGAAGAATTAAATGTGATAACGAAGATTCCAATAAGAGTAATTACTCTTAAGTCTTTGCCCAAGTCTTACTCTATGTGAGTAAATCATCCTCTTCAACCAAGGAAAAGTGACACTTAGGGGATGGCGAGGAATGAGGAGTCAACCTTGAGGGTTAGATACTGTATCTGGAATCCCTTCATAGCAGAATGAGGTAATAAATGAGAAAGTGTATAATAAGCACAGGAACTGATAAAGTAAGTTCTTAGGAAGTGCTTGTCTCTTTCCTTCCACCACTCCTTTTTCAGGGGAAAAATAACTGTTTTGGAACCTCTTTCTTCCTGATATCTTCCCTTGGGAAGTCCAGGTAAGGCCATTAAATTGTATTAATTATTGTATAGCAAATTAGTTCAGTTGATTAGCACACCTCATTATTGAGATCAATGAGCTCAATTCAGCTCCCCTGTGGGTTATTTACCTTTTCTCATTCACCCTGGGCCATGCAAAAAGCAGTATCCTAGTTTATTTGAAGTGGTAGATAAGCATATCAGAGGTAGAAATGTACATCTTGTCCATGTGAGGGCAGGGCTGGTTTGGTGTTCTTTCTCTTTGTTGTTAGAACACCAAAGCTAACCTCAAGAAGGAAGAATAGTGATTAGGAAGTATTATATCAGAAAACACCAAAGTTCAAAGGGACCTCAGAGATCATCCAATTACATTTCTTCTCTTATTTTTCGGAAGAAGAAACTCAGTACGTGGGGGAACTGACTATAACCTTAGCACTTATTTATTCATTCAGCTTGGTAAAGTCGTACCAACATGAATGGGTCTGGCTAAGAACTGGAATTTCTTCTACGGAGGAAAAGGAAGGAGACTGTATTAGGCATGAAGATGTAGATGTGCAGATGGCTAAACTGGTGAGTAACTAGACCAAGTGAAGAATAAAATAATTTGTAGAAATATCCACAAGGCAAAGAATCTTGGGTACAGATTAAACCTCCATTTTGCTTCCAGAATACAATCCCAAAACACAAAGCCAGTCATGTCCTCATCCTACAAAGCCCCAAACTGGGCATTCAACATTCTCCATAAGATTAGTATCCTACCGGGGCGCCTGGGTGGCTCAGCGGGTTAAAACCTCTGCCTTCGGCTCAGGTCATGATCCTAGGGTCCTGGGATCAAGCTCCGCATCAGGCTCTCTGCTCAGCAGGGAGCCTGCTTCCCTTCCTCTCTCTGCCTGCCTCTCTGCCTGCCTGTGATCTCTGTCTGTCAAATAAATAAATAAAATCTTAAAAAAAAAAGAGATTAGTATCCTACCATGCTCTTCCACAAAACCTATGCCCCAGATACGTTCTGTACTACTTATCCCTCTTGAAATATACCCTTAAAATCTATGCTTCTATACTCAATAGTACTGGTAGAGTCAAGACTTGAACCAAGGTCTATTAACCATAACCAAGTGTCCTTTCTACTTCATTATGTATCCTGCCTGATTTACTTCTGCTTTATGCTAATGCACTATTGTATCAATAAAAAACAAATAGTATATACTGGTTAATGTTCATAAAGGATTAACTACACTCAAAGGCCTGGATATACACATTATCTTATTTAATCTTCATAACATTCTAAAGAAATAGGTAGCATTTTCCAGATAAGGCAACTGAAGCTCAGAGAGGTTAAATAATTTGCTCAAATTCATATGTATCAAGTCATAGAAACTGGGTTCAGATCTAGATGTCTGACTGACTTCAGAGCCTGTGCTCATAATGACTACTTTATGCTCTCTTTCCTCAAGTATTCTTTTGACCCACCATGTGAAAAGTCATGATTTGACTTGCATCCCACGGAAGAGGGATGGTCTTCATAAGCAGCCATGCATTATTACTGATGGCATATAGCTTTGAAATAGGTAGAGAAAAGTGCAGTCAGTGTTTAGGGAACTGAATTTTCTCTGGTGGAACATACTTGTTTCCTAAAAATATGAAACCCACTTGCCTGGTCTCACTAATCTATGTTCTACTCCCAATTCAGATCATATACCTCAGAAAATATTTGTAGAATTAATGGCTAGCTGCTGTGCAGACTAGTAGTTCTAAGTAGTGGGGCAACTGGGTGGCTGGTTGGTTAAGTGTCTGCCTTTGGCTCAGGTTATGATCTCAGGATCCTGGGACTGAGCCCTGCATCAGGCTTCCTGCTCAGTGGGGAGTCTGCTTCTCCCATCCCTCTAATCCTCCTCCCCATTTGAGTGCTCTCTCTGTGTGTGTCTCAAATAAATAAAAAACAATCTTAAGAAAAAGAAGTTCTAAGTAGTGAGGGATGGTAATGTTATATACAACCTTCAAGATACTTAAGATCAGTTTATGAAAAGAGAAATACCACAGATTCCAAATACAGAAAGTCCTACCATTTTACAATTGTATTGGTGAGCTCTAGTTGTTTCATTAATCCCCAATTAGTAGTATGGTTATATTAAATCTGAACTTATAGAAGTCTATAATGAGAAGTAGTTTTGGGACTTACTATTTGAGAAGGATATTCACAAACCAGAACTCGTTCACAGGAGGAAAAAATCAAATTATAGGAAAGGTGAATACCATAACCTATGGAGAGTGTTATAACCAGGGCTGTTTGGTGAGGAATGATAACTCAAAGAAGTCCAAATTGATATCCTCATACTTGACTTGTCATTTTCCCTTATGCTTCACATCCAAACACCAGTCATGAGGTTCTAACTCTTGAATATCTCTCAAAATCCAAAAGGAAAAATAGAAAATTATAAAATAAATTAATTCACAAACAGATAAATCTGGATGGCTGATTAGTATATTAGAAGACATTCAATTTATCTGGTGAACAGATTTAATAATGAAATTCTAATTTATATAGATTAAAGTGACAAAAATGAGTAAGGAGGGATGCAGAGACAATATTGGCTAGAGTGTAAAGTGGAAAACAATCTGGCAATACATCATGAAATTATGTCTTTGTTATTCCTTATCTTTTATTCTTTGTGCTTATTCTACTTTTCCTTCTTTAACTTCTTAAGTTGCTACTTAAATCATTAATTTTGAGCCTTCCTTTTTTTTTAAGCAATAGAAGTTTATTAAGTGAAAATACAGGAAAAGCTCTCAAGAGTGAGAGGGGTTCTGACAGGGTTGACACTGAGGGCCTTTAGGGTTGGTCTTTTAGAGAAAGCTGACCTGGGACTTGAATCCTTTTTTTTTTTTTTTAATTTTTTATTTCTTTTCAGTGTAACAGTATTCATTGTTTTTACACCACACCCAGTGCTCCATGCAATCCGTGCCCTCTCTAATACCCACCACCTGATTCCCCCAACCTCCCCAGCCCCTTCAAACCCCTCAGATTGTTTTTCAGAGTCCATAGTTTCTCATGGTTCCCCTCCCCTTCCAATTTCCCTCAACTCCCTTCTCCTCTCCATCTCCCCTTGTCCTCCATGTTATTTGTTATGCTCCACAAATCAGTGAAACCATATGATAATTAAATCCCTCTGCTTGACTTATTTCACTCAGCATAATCTCTTCCAGTCCTGTCCATGTTGCTACAAAAGTTGGGTATTCATCCTTTCTGATGGAGGCATAATACTCCATAGTGTATATGGACCACATCTTCCTTATCCATTCATCCGTTGAAGGCCATCTTGGTTCTTTCCACAGTTTGGCGACCGTGGCCATTGCTGCTATAAACATTGGGGTACAGATGGCCTTTCTTTTCACTACATCTGTATCTTTGGGGTAAATACCCAGTAGTGCAATTGCAGGGTCATAGGGAAGCTCTATTTTTAATTTCTTGAAGAATATCCACACTGTTCTCCAAAGTGGCTGCACCAACTTGCGTTCCCACCAACAGTGGAAGAGGGTTCCCCTTTCTCCACATCCTCTCCAACACATGTTGTTTCCTGTCTTGCTAATTTTGGTGATTCTAACTGGTGTAAGGTGGTATCTCAATGTGGTTTTAATTTGAATCTCCCTGATGGCTAGTGATGATGAACATTTTTTCATGTATCTGATAGCCATTTGTATGTCTTCATTGGAGAAGTGTCTGTTCATATCTTCTACCCATTTTTTGACATGATTATCTGTTTTTTGTGTGTTGAGTTTGAGGAGTTCTTAATAGATCTTGTATATCAGCCCTTTGTTCTGTCATTTGTGAATATCTTCTCCCATTCCGTGGGTTGCCTCTTTGTTTTGTTGACTCTTTCCTTTGCTGTGCAGAAGCTTTTAATCTTGATGAAGTCCCAAAAGTTCATTTTTTGCTTTTGTTTCCTTTGCCTCTGGAGACATATCTTGAAAGAAGTTGCTGTGGCTGATGTTGAAGAGGTCACTGCCTATTTTCTCCTCTACGATTTTGATAGATTCCTGCCTCATGTTGAGGTCTTTTATCCATTTTAAGTTTATCTTTGTGAATGGTGCAAGGGAATGGTTGAGTTTCATTTTGCTCTACATAGCTGTCCAATTTTCCCAGCACCATTTATTGAAGAGAATGTCTTTTTTCCACTGTGTATTTTTTCCTGCTTTGTTGAAGATTATTTGACCATAGAGTTGAGGGTCCATATCTGGACTCTCTACTCTGTTCCATTGGTCTATGTGTCTGTTTTTGTGCCACTATTATGCTATCTTGGTGATCACAGCTTTGTAGTAAAGCTTGAAATAAGGCAACGTGATGCCCCCAGCTTGGTTTTTCTTTTTTAGCATTTCTTTAACAATTTGGGTCCTATTCTGGTTCCAAACAAACTTTAGGTTTATTTGTTCCAGCACTTTGAAAAATGCCAGTTGAATTTTGATTGGGATGGCATTGTAAGTATAGATTGCTCTGGGCAGTATAGACATTTTAACAATGCTTATTCTTCTGATCCATGAGCATGGAATTCTTTTCCATCTTTTTTTGTCTCCTTCAATTTCTTTCATGAGTGTTCTGTAGTTCCTCAAGTACAGATCATTTACTTCCTTGCTTAGGTTTATTCCCAGATATCTTATGGTTCTTGATGCTATAGTAAATGGAATCCATTCTCTAATTTCCTTTCTATATTTTCATTTTTAGTGTATAAGAAAGCAACTGATTACTGTGCATTGATTTTGTGTCCTGCCACATTATTTAATTTCTGTATGAGTTTTAGTAGTTTGCATGTGAAGTCTTTTGGGTTTTCCCTTTTTTATTAAATTTCTTTTCAGCGTAATAGAATACATTGTTTTTGCACCACACCCAGTGCTCCATGCAATCTGTGCCCTCCATAATACCCACCACCTGGCTCCTCCAGTCTCCCACCCTCCACCCCTTCAAAACCCTCAGGTTGTTTTTCAGAGTCCATAGTCTCATGGTTCATCTACCCCCCCCAATTTCCCTCAACTCTCTTCTCCTCTCCATCTCCCCATGTCCTCTGTGTTGTTTGTTATGCTCCACAAATAAGTGAAATCATATGATAATTGACTCTCTCTTCTTGACTTATTTCACTCAGCATAATCTCTTCCATTTAAAGTATCATGTCATCTGTGAAGAGAGAGAGCTTGATTTCTTCTTTGCCAATTTGAAGACCTTTTATTTCCTTGTTTTCTGATTACTATTGCTAGGACTTCTAGTACTATGTTGAACAACAGCGGTGAGAGTGGGCAACCTTGTTGTGTTCCTGATCTCAAAGGGAAGGCTTTAAGCTTTTCCCCATTGAGAATGATATTCGCTGTGGGTTTTTTCATAGATTGAATTCTTGTTGTTGAGGAATGTTCCTTCTATCCTTATACTTTGAAGAGTTTTAATCAGGAACAGATGCTGTATTTTGTCAAATGCTTTTTCTGCATCAATTGAGATGATTCTTCTTCTCTCTTCTTTTCTTCTCTCTTCTCTTATTGATTTGTTGTATCACATTAATTGATTTGCAAATTGATTTTTCCCGGCTTGCATCCCAGAGATAAATCCCACCTGGTCATGGTGGATAATCTTTTTAATGTACTGCTGGATTCTTGGCTAGGATATTGTTGAGAATCTTGACATCCATATTCATCAGGGATATTGGTCTGAAATTCTCCTTTTTGAGGGGGTCTTTGCCTGGTTTGGGGATCAAGGTAACATCGGCTTCATAGAAAGAGTCTAGAAGTTTTCCTTCTCCTTCTATTTTTTGAAACAGTTTCTATTTTTTGAAACAGTTTCAGGAGAATAATTATTATTTCTTCTTTGAATATTTGGTAGAATTCCCCAGGGAATCCGTCAGTTCCTGGGCTTTTGTTTCTTGGGAGATTTTTGATCACTGCTTCAATCTCATTACTGGATATTGGTCTATTCAGGTCGTCCATTTTTTCCCGATTCAGTCTTGGATGTTTATAGGCTTCCAGGAATGCATCCATTTCTTCTAGGTTGCTTAACTTATTGGCAAATAGCTGTTGATAATAATTTCTGATAATTGTTTCTATTTCCTTGGAGTCACCGTGATCTCTCCCCTTTCATTCATAATTTTATTAACTTGGGTCCTCTCTCTTTTCTTTTGGATTAGTTTGGCCAGTGGCTTATCAATCTTCCTGATTCTTTCAGTGAACCAGCTTCTAGTTTCAGTGATGTGTTCTACTGTATCTCTAGTTTCTAATTCATTGATCTCTGCTCTAATCTTGATTATTTCCCTTCTTGTGTGTCGGGTTGGCTTAATTTGTTGTTGATTTTCCAGTTCCTTAAGGTGTAAAGAGAGTTGGTGTATTCAAGCTATTTCAGTTTTTTTGAGTGAGGCTTGGATGGCTATGTATTTCCACCTTAGGACTGCCTTTGCCTTATCCCATAGGTTTTGGATGAATGTGTCTTCATTCTCATTGGTTTCCATGAATTGTTTAAGTTCTTCTTTGATTTCATGGTTGATCCAAACATTCTTGAGCAGGATGGTCTTTAATGTCCAAGTGTTTGTATTCCTTCCAAACTTTTGCTTATGGTTGAGTTCCAGTTTCAAAACATTGTGGTCTGAAAATATGCAGGGAATAATCTCAATTTTTTGGCATAGGTTGAGCCCTCATTTGTGACCCAGTATGGAGAAAGTTCCATGTGCACTGGAGAAGAATGAATATTCTGTTGTTTTAGGTTGTATTGTTCTGTATATATCTAGGAGGTCCATCTGGTCCAATGTGTCATCCAAAGCTCTTGTTTCTTTGTTGATTTTATACTTAAATGATCTGTGTATTGCTGAGAGTGGCGTGTTAAGATCCCCTAAAATTAATGTATTCATATCAATAAAACTATTTACCTTGATTAAGATTTCGCTTGTGTAGTTGGCTGCTCCCATATTGGGGCCATAGATATTTACATTTGTTAGATCTTCTTGAAGGATAGACCCTTTAAGAATGATGTAGTGTCCTTCTGTATCTTTGACTAGAGTTCTTAGCTTAAAATCGAATTTATCTGATATAATAATCATGACCCAGCTTTCTTTTGAGGCCCATTAGCATGAAAGATGTTTCTCCATCCCTTCATTTTCAGTAGGGATGTATGTTTAGGTTCAAATGGCATCTCTTGTAGACATCATATGGATGGGTCCTGTTGTTTTATCCAGTCTTAAACCCTGTACTATTTTATGGGAGCATTTAGGCCATTCACATTGAGAGTGATTATTGAATGATAAGTTTTTATTGATATCATGTTGCCTGTGATTCTGTGTTTCTATAGATTGTCTCTGTAAATTTCTGTTCTAGGTTACTCTTGGGTTCTTTCTTCTTTTATGGAACCCCCTTTAATTTTTTTTTTTTTTTTTTTGGTACTACTGGCTTGGTGGTCACATAATCTTTTAACTCTTGCTGGTCTTGGAAGCTCTTTTTCTCTCTATCCATTTTGAAGGTCAGCCTTGCTGGATAAAGTATTTTTGGCTGCATTTTCTTTTTATTTAGTGCCCTGAATATATTTTGCCAGCCCTTTCTGGACTGCCAGGTTTCTTTGGACAGGTCTGACTTTATTCTGATGGTCCTCCCTCTGTATCTAAGTGATCTCTTCCCCCTAGCTGCTCTTAAGACATATTGTCTAAAATTATGATTCGTGAATTGCATAATCATGTGACTGGATGTCTTTCTCACCCCCTTGATCTTGGGGGTTATCCTCAATGCCTCTAGGACATGAACACATATTCCATTTCCCAGATTGGGGAAATTATCATCCAGGATTTGTTCAAATATATCTTCTAGTCTTCTTTCTCCACCTCCCTCAGGGATCCCAGTAATTTTGATGTTGGAACGTTTTATGGTGTCATTTATTTCCCTAATTTTGTTTTTCTTGGCTTCTAAGCTGTTTGTTCCAGGCCTCCTCCTGATGCTTCTTTTCTATCACTTTGTCTTATAGATCACTAATTCTATCTTCTGCCTCAGTTCCCCTAGCTGTTAGAGTATTTAGATTAGATTGGATCTCACTGATAGCATTTTTAACTTCTGCCACATCAGCTCTCACTTCCGTCCTTAGAGATTCTATGTTGTCACTATTTGTCTTCTCCAAGTTAGCCATTGCCTGGATATTTGTTACCTTGAATTCCCTTTCTGACATATTGTTTATGTCCATATCCAATAGTTCTGTGGCAGAGGGCACAGTCTCTGAAGTTTTCCTCCTGGGTGTTCCTTTTCCTAGTTGTTTTGGTGAGAGTTGGTTGAGGGGATGTATAGCTGAATATATCAACCATGATCTAGGCACAGTGCACCTTGAAAAGTGTTGGAGCAATCAGAAGCCACCACCAAAAGAAAGTAAAAAAATGGGCAGAAGATATGAACAGACACTTCTCCAATGAAGACATACAAATGGCTATCAGACACATGAAAAAATGTTCATCATCACTAGCCATCAGGGAGATTCAAGTTAAAACCACATTGAGATACCACCTTACACCAGTTAGAATGGCCAAAATTAGCAAGACAGGAAACAATATGTGTTGGAGGGGATGTGGAGAAAGGGGAACCCTCTTCCACTGTTGGTGGGAATGCAAGTTGGTGCAACCACTTTGGAGAACAGTGTGGATATTCCTCAAGAAATTAAAAATAGAGCTTCCCTATGACCCTGCAATTGCACTACTGGGTATTTACCCCAAAGATACAGATGTAGTGAAAAGAAGGGCCATCTGTACCCCAATGTTTATAGCAGCAATGGCCACAGTCGCCAAACTGTGGAAAGAATGAAGATGCCCTTCAACGGATGAATGGAAGGAATGAATGTGGTCCATATACACTATGGAGTATTATGCCTCCATCAGAAAGGATGAATACCCAACTTTTGTAGCAACATGGATGGGACTGGAAGAGATTATGCTGAGTGAAATAAGTCAAGCAGAGGGATTCAATTTTCATATGGTTTCACTGATTTGTGGAGCATAACAAATAACATGGAGGACAAAGGGAGATGGAGAGGAGAAGGGAGTTGAGGGAAATTGGAAGAGGAGGGGAACCATGAGAGACTATGGACTCTGAAAAACAACCTGAAGGTTTTAAAGTGGCAGGGGGAAGGAGGTTGAGGGAATCAGGTGGTGGGTATTAAGGAGGGCACGGATTGCATGGAGCACTGGGTGTGGTGCAAAAACAATGAATACTGTTACACTGAAAAGAACTAAAAATAAAATAAAATTTAAATTAAAAAAAAGAGTTCAGGCATTATATATTTATGTGTTATATAAACAATGGGAAGGACTGATCTATGGTGTTAGAACTCAGAATAAGGGCTGCTCCTAGGGAGTTACTGGATAGAAGAAGCACCAAAGGATCTTCTGGGAATGTCGGAAATGTTCTATAGCTTGATCTTAGTATTAGTTACCCAGGTATATAGTTTTCTCAAAATTCATCAAATGTACACTTGAAATGAGTGCATTTTATTACATAAGCATTTTACAAAAGTACAAAATAAAATAAAATGCCCTCCTTTAGGGGCTAGAATTCAAATAAAAAGGGAAACATTCATTTAAAATGGTTAGCAAAATATTGGCGTTTGACATGTGCCCTGATCCCTCCCTACCCAGGGTTCATTCCATCATTTTAAGTGTTTTTCTACCTCTGCATGGGGTAATCTATGGAACAGTAGGCTGGAGAGGCCCTATTACTTGTGTTTGGAGTTCCAGGATACCAGAGGTGTTGCAAACATCCTACCCCTTCCTTTCCAGCTTTTTTTTTCTTTTTAAAATTTTATTTATTTATTTGACTGAGAGAGAGAGATCACAAGTAGGCAGAGAGGCAGGCTGAGAGAGAAGGGGAAGCAGGCTACCTGCTGAGCAGAGAGCACAATGTGGGGCTTGATCCCAGGACCCTGAGATCGTTACCTGAGCTGAAGGCAAAGGCTTAACCGACTGAGCCACACAGGTGCCTCCCTTTCCAGGTTTGAAGACTACCTGCATACTTAACTCTAGATGAATGGCTGAAGGATTTTTTGAAACTGATAAGATAGATCTACATTTGGAAAACCTCAGGTGCCTGGAGCCAAATCCATCAACCTTTTCAAATCATCCACTGTAGCTGGAACCACATTCAGCCACATATAGAGTCAAAAACCTGTCACAATAATGTCACGCACATACACACACTTTCCCAGTCAATACAGTACATCCTTGTAACTATATAAATACTCCAATTAGCAAATCTTTACTTTTAGGCTCTCTTGATGTTCAGCTTTGCATAAGGATCAAGGAAGGACTTTAAGCCTCAGTTTCATCACACTGACCTTTAAGTATGGTTGGGAAGATCCAATGATATAATAAGTGAGAAAAAAATGGGAAAATTGTGATACCATAGGGAAAGAAGCATGTGTAGCAACTTCTTGTGCATATGAATTTCTCATGTAATTTTTTTCCCCAAAAAGAACTGAGAAATAGTGTCCTTGGCCAGCTTCTTCTTTTTTTTTTTTTTAAAGATTTTATTTAATTATTTGTCAGAGAGAGAGGGAGAGAGAGCAAGCACAGGCAGACAAAATGGCAGGCAGAGGCAGAGGGAGAAGCAGGCCCCCTGATGAGCAAGGAGCCCGATGTGGGACTCGATCCCAGGACGCTGGGATCATGACCTGAGCCGAAGGCAGCTGCTTAACCAACTGAGCCACCCAGGCGTCCCAGCCAGCTTCTTCTTAAAGAATATCTGCTAATTATGCATTCTATCTGTTGTGTAACTGCTATTCCATGTACAGCCACAGCTGAGATCCCAGCCAATATTTGAGTTGAAGGTGCTTCCACAATGATAACTTCCACCTGTCATATTACTCCTAGTCTTAGAGTCTTCCTAATTCTCAATGTATTGTAAAACAGAGACAAGTTATCTCCACTGTGTCCTGTATAAACCACAAGCTTAATAAAATGGTTGCTTTATAAGTTTTGGGGTGGCTTGTTAAGCAACAGTAGATAGTAAAACATCTACCTCCCCCATTAAACTGTTCTTTATATTCAGTGACTGTCATCTCTGCAACTTTACTGCCTAGCATGGAGCCTGACAAGCACTCATAGTCAGTAAATGTTTGATAAACTGATGTGAGTAGAAAAGGTATAATGAATAAATAGAGGTAAGTGGCAGAGCTTCGACAAAGCTGGAGATAGTCAGAGGCAGGAGGTGTGAAAATCAACACAGTTTCCTACAGAGAGACAGGAAGAGATGGATTATATCTGAATTGGCACTTATGATGTGTTAGAATAATAGATTTACACTGCACATTCTGCTAGAACTGAAGAAACCTTCAGGCCAGAAAATTCTAGAAGGGCTGAGATGTGTGTGTGTGTGTGTGTGTGTGTGTGTGTGTGTGTGTGGTGTTGGAACAGGAGGCTGGTCCTATTACTGAGACCTATGCTGAGACTCAGATGGAAGCTCATAACATCTCCCAGAGAGAACTCAGGGAAAATGCAAAGCCAAAGATAGAGTCATATCATCTCAATGAGGTACTGATAGAAATAGAGTGCTATCTCCCACATAACAGTACTACTCTTATACAAAGATGGCATTGTATCTGAGTGTACTTCTCTATCTCTCATAACGTTTTTTTTTCCAGTCTACTCCCTACCTACTGTTGTAGGTGAGACCTTTATTGTCTCTCACCTAGCCTATTGTAAGAGGAACCATATTTTTCTAATGGAAAATATTTCTATCTGTAGAGTCTGGCATGGAGACTAACACTCTAACTAGAAAAAAAAGACAAAATGAATAAAATGGAGAATGTCCCAAAAAATCTGGACTAAATGACCATTCTTAGTATTTAAAAAAATTCCTAGCTAACACAGTACTCACCTTTTCTTCACTTGTTTGATTTTTCCTTTAGTCATTCATCCCACAGGCAGTTTTTGAACATTTATTAATGAACTGTGGTATGTACTGAGTGGAGACAGAATTAAAATAATTAAAATTAAAATAAATTGTAAGACCTGAGAACTCATAATTTCTCAGGGAAGATAGATATTTAAACAAATGGTCCTGGTTGGGTTTTTAGTGGTGAATTATTCAAGCACAGATAAACAATATATACTTGGAAATAGAGAAGACACTTTGGAGTATTGTAAGACTGGAGGAAAATATATAGGACTTCTTTGAAAAAAGGTAAAAATTAATCCTGTGGGGATAATGGGGGACCAAGAAGAGTTTAGAGAAGAGAAGGGGACCAAGGAGAAAACTTTGAGGTGTGCCTATTGATGTGGGAAACAAAGGCAGAAGAAAAATTGTTAAATTTTCTTATTACCTACAGCTCATTGACAAGTCCTTGAAACAGGCAGAGTGACATTCCTCTAGGAACTCAGCTGCCTTGAGGTTAATACTTTGCTAAGGGCAAAAGTCAATCTTAGCCCAACCTCCAGGACCCTGTAAGTCTACTTTAACATATAGAAATTCTTTTGAATGCTTCCTTTATCTCTAACCCCCAAGATATATTTTGGCAATCATCCTCCCAGCATATGACCCACCAATATACATCTGAAGGATCTCATGACTGAAGGTTTACTCAACAATAATAAATGAACTTTCCCAACACTAGCCCCCTCAGAATCCTGAAGACCTTGTTTCCAAAATACCTGGGAGACTTAAGCTATCCCTAACTCCCTCCTAACCTGAAAGTATATAATGAGCCACTCCTCATGACCCCAGTGATGCTTCTCTTTCTGTCCAAGGGTGCTTTAATAGAACCAAGTTTTTTCACCAAAGATGTCTCAAGAATTCTTTCTTGGCCACTGGCTTTGAACCCTACCTAACATCTTTCCTACATTGCCTACACAACAACAACAAAAAAAAAAAAAAAAGAAAGAAAGAAAGAAAAGAGAAGAAAAAGGAAAGGAAAGGAAAGGAAAGAAAGAAGAGAAAAGAATATAAAAGAAAAGAAAAGGAGATAGGCCAATAAATGAAGATGTAGTCAGGAAACTTGGTGAACAAAGGAATGGAAATGAATATTTCTTGAGACTCTCCCTGGAATTTTGTTCCTTGTTTCTTCTAACAATCCCATGAGATAGGGCTTTATTTGCCCAATTTTGGAGGAGAGAAAGCTGAAGTTCAGAGAGCCTGTGTGGTTTGCCTAGCACTATAACAGGCAATCATCCTCCAAGCATATGGTAGAGATTCAAACCCTGAACTTATCTGCCTCATGGCTTGAATTTTCAGCCTGCTGGTAAAAAGAGAATGAATTGCCTGGCTCTAAGAGCTTAGTAAGAGACCCTCCCAAACTTCATCAACTTTCTGTCATACTAGGTTCATTTGCCTTGGCTCCCTTGGCCCAAGCACTAAGAGTTCTATGACTCAGGAAGCCTTTTCTATGCTTCCAGGGAAATATCATAGATATAGTATTTTAATCTTATCTGGAGACTATATTTTATTTTTTTATTTCTGAAAATACCCTAAAAACCAGCCTGAAGTTCACCACATGCTCATACTTCTGTGCAAGTGTACACAAGTGCATGGTGAGACAAATCAAGAAACTCACCAAGATGATCATCTGAACTTGAAAGACATGGAAATCTGGAAGCGGACAAAGGGAAACAGGAAAGACGTACTAGAGAAAAATATCTCCAGACCTACAGTACCTCTCTACAGTGGAGATTTATGGCAGAGGTAAGAAAGTTGAGCAGATTTTGGTGCTGTGGAAGTGATGTGGGAAACGAAGGTAGAAGGAAATGTAGATAAAATTAAGTGCCCTTAATAACCTACAACCCATTGACAAATACTTGAAGCAGGCGGAATATAACATTCCTCTAGGATGTTTCCAACTATTTTAATGTTAATGCATTGCTAGAGGGAAAAACAACTTTAGTTGGACAATAGCAAGGCCTGCAGTGTCCTGTGAGTCTTCTTTGGCTTACAAAAATCCTTTTGGAACTTTCCTTATCTTTACTTCTCCCACCCCAAAATATATAATCAGTTGCTCCTCACAATCCTGGAGCAACAAACAGCAGCAACTCATGGACATGGGTCCTGTCCCCCTGCTTTAATAAAACCACCATTTTGCACCAAAGATGTCTCAAGAATTCTTTTTTTTTTAAATTTTTTTAAATTTATTTTCAGCGTAACAGTATTCATTGTTTTTGTACCACACCCAGTGCTCCATGCAATCTGTGCCCTCTCCAATACCCACCACCTGGTTCCCCCAACCTCCCACCCCCCACCCCTTCAAAACCATCAGATTGTTTTTCAGAGTCCATAGTCTCTTATGGTTCACCTCCCCTTCCAATTTTCCTCAACTCCCTTCTCCTCTCTAACTCCCCTTTTCCTCCATGCTATTTGTTATGCTCCACAAATAAGTGAAACCATATGATAATTGACTTTTTATTGTCCATCAGCTCAGGACCTCACCAGCATCCCCAAAATACATCAGAAGGACACTCAACTTAGAGTCAGAACCCAGTTTTTAGTATCTTCTCTGCAACACAATAGTAAGAGGTTGGGTATATCTTGTCACCATTCTGACCCAAAGCTGCCTGCCTATAAAATGGGGTAGGACAACTGATTTCCAAAGTCCCTTCTAAATTGAACATTTCATGATTCTAGAAATACCATGTGTATCATATAAAGAAGACCCTGATTACAAATCTTGCTCACATTTTAATCACTTCTGGGACTATATGATTTTTTTTCATTACTTTGACTGGAATAGCCTCTAGTGTTTGTGTCCAATTGTGATGAGAATTTGGTTCAGATGTGCTTAAAAACAAAAATGTATCTTCAATTCCAGGGTCTTGTATAGCACCTGGCAGCCCCAATCCTTTTTCTACAAATAGTTTTCTTTCTACTCCAACCCAATGTCTGAACATATAGGCCTGGTAAGGACTGGTATCCTGGTGCTCTTCCTCCGCCCAGCTCAGCCTAAGTGCCCTCTGCTCCCAGAACTTATGAAAAAATGTCCTTTCAAATTCCACAAAGAAAACTGCTACTGTTTGGAAAGTATTATACACATTTCCCCCTTTCTTTTTCCCTTTGTCAGTAGAAGGGAAAGAGGAAGGGAACCAAGCAGAGGGAATGAAGAAAATTTTCTCTGGGTACTTACAAATTGCTTAGATGTCTCAGAGAAACTAATTGATTATTATTCTTGTTGCTAAAGAAAATATTCCAGGCTATGAGAAGACTATTATAAAAGCACACATGCTTGAGAATAAGACTAAATGATGAATGATGTCAATTGGGGATCTGTTTATTCTCTAAAGAGCACTTACTTGTTAGTTGATGAAAGGCATGATACCTTGATTACAGAAAATGTATTTAATTCCACTTGACAAATAGCTTAAAAGTTCTGGCTCCAGATTTGTGATCTTGAGTCAGTTACTTCTCCTCTTTAGGTCTCAGTCACCCCCATCTACACAGTGAGATCTGGATCTTCCTTACCATTCCCTCTGAAACAGACATGCTGGAGATATATGTCAGAACTTTGCATCCAGGGGTCTCAGTCACAATGAGGACTGTTGAAGGTTTTGAGATATGAAATGTAAAGGAGTTACAAAAGCACTGAATTTTCGGCTATGTCCTAACTTTTACAGTAACAATTTGGATGACTCTGAGCAAATAATTTCTTGGGGTTTTCCTTTTCCTCATATGTGGAAAAATGAACAGACAATCCTTAAGGTACCTTCCAACTTAGGAACTCTACAAATGCATAAGCTTTCAATTAAAAATTCCCTACTTCCAGTACTCTGAGGGGGAATAATTAGATAAGGCAAATTATTGCTCCCAAACAACTTCATATCTAGGAGAAAGAAAAATGGAGGTTTTTGTAATTATCCTGCTTACCTCATCTAGAATCCTTGGCCCAAGTCAAAAATCCTCAGCCTTCTCTCCAATTCAAAAATCCCTTCAAATGATCCATTTTACATTGGATTGAGTGATTCATCAAACACATGTTGACATGGTAAGTATATGAATAGCATTTACCCAAAGATACACTCTCAGCCTTCATAACCTAATTCTTTTATCTGACATTCCAGTCTGGCTCTAACCTAGTTTTCTCAGTCCTGTTCTGTCCTTTTGTGCACCTGTGTACTTCTATTATCACATAATATACACACAACCAATATGGTGTGATATATCTATCATTCTCCAGGTGCACACAGTTCTTGGAGGGCCACAACTAAGCATTCATCATTTCTGTGCTCTTTATATGGTACTTGGCACATAAGAAGTACTCATTATATGCGAAACAAAAGAATAAATGAGTAAGTGAATGAATGGAACAAATCTAATTTAAGTGAAAAAACATATATAAATCACAGAGAAGTCCCTAGCTTTTGGCAGTATTTGTGACTAGTGGAATAAGGGGAGGTTTTATGGGGGGGAAAAAGTGTTATTATACAACAGTGTATCATTAAAGACTATTAGAACTTCATCTTCTGGAAGATTCCAATAGAGGGAGCCATGTCAAGCCAATAGAACTATGCAAGGAGGGGGCATGTTTGGAGACTGGGGAGCAGTCCATCTTGGCTGTTCAATGGAATTTGATAAAAGGAGACAGACAAAGATTCTTCAGAATCAGGTTATAGTAAACCATGAGTACCAGGCTAAGGGTTTTTAACTTTCTTCTGTAGGCAAGGAAGAGCTACTGGTGGCTTCTGAACAGTTAAGTATTATAATCCAAGCTGTGCTTAATGGAAATACCTGTGGGAACAGGGTCAAGGAGGGACTAAGTGTTTGGTCATTGACGTTAGACAGCCTCAGAGATAGGAAGACAGACCCTGGACGCTGCTCTGAGATGGCAGAAGAGTGGCATTCTAGCTTGTGAGAACTCTAACACATCATAATTTGGTGATAGATACCAAGAATCTCAACAAATAATGCATCATTCTTTCCAGCTGTAAACACTAGGCAGTTGTGGCCCATTTACGTAGTGTCAGTCACCTGGGATGTCACGTATCAAACTTAATAGAGGACTCTAAGTTCTGACTTAGCCTCTAGAAGTCTTGGCTCCTATGTGATTTGGTCCATTCAGCCTTACCAGTTCCCTATGCTACTAGACAAATTTTCACTACCATAATATTGCCCTCTAGTGGTATTTTTCTTCAAACAGCCAGGGGTACACTTAACCCTGACCTTAAACTGTTCCTCTTCCTCACTAATTGCAGTTTTCTTTTATATGTCTGTTTTCTGTTTCCTCTTTCATCTCTGCATTCTCTTTCCTTTCCCTCACTTACTCCATGGTGGAGTAAACTGAGTCAAGGAGAAAGGACTAGAGATTATTAACTCAATATAACATAAACTGAAGCTTAGAAAAGTGAAGTAATTTGTTTTGCGTCATTCAGTCACAAATTAGCTGGATTGACATTCAAATCTTATCACTTGATTTTGACTTCTGGGTTCTTTCCTGGAAGCTTTCCTCCTCCCCTCCCCACCCTTTCTCCTTCCCTGTTCTTTCCTTCCACAAATGCCAATGTTAAGATCTGTAGATGAATATATTCTGTTGTAGAGAAAACCCTTTATCTCTTTCTCAGTACAGAAAAACATAGGGGAACCTGGGTGGCTCAGTGGGTTAAGCCTCTTCCTTCCACTCTGGTCATGATCCCAGGATCCTGGGATGGAGCCCTGCATCGGGCTCTCTGCTCATCGGGGAGCTTGCTTCCCCACCCCCCCCCCCGCCTGCCTGTCTGCGTACTTGTGATTTTTCTGTCAAATAAATAAATTAATTAATTAAAAAAAGAAAAACATACGATGATTAGAACCCAATGTGATTAGTGTATTGATAGAGTCATGTTGACAGTGTTGGGTCACTAAGGATATAAGGTGACTTACATGTCAGAGAAGGAAGAAAAGGGGAGACAATTTCAGGCCAAGAGACAAGCAAACATTAAAGCACAGATTTATGGAAAGGACACAGCATTTTCAGAGAAATGTGAAGGGGTAGAAGGAGTGGGGCCTCGAGCCAGAATGTGACAGCCTTTGTATGCCAGGCAGACTATTTTGGACTTTAAACTCTCTCTCTATTTACACAATTACTGAAACTTGTAAGCAACTGCACTTTCTAGGCTATCATCCCCTCTCCCACACACCAAACTGTTTAGTTAATTTGTCAATCAGGCCAGAAATATAACAAATTGTTTTTAGTTTTCCCAGAGACACAATGTAAATCCAGGGCTGAATGGGTCCTAAACTATGGTCTCCTGCCTTCTAGGTCTTCTGATGTTGATCAAAATGGAGGGTGGTAAATATGGAGAAAATACCTAAAAAATAATGGGCAGATTCCAGACACATGGACCAGCCTCAGGTAAATCAATATGCATACTATATCCTGTTCACTCTGGCTTTTACATTACTTAAACACCTAAGGATTTGATGGGAAGCAAATGTTAGTTTACCAAAGTGTATTTATCCACTGACTTCCAGAATATTTTCAGGGATGGTTGCAGTTCCATTGAAAATATGCAGGCCACAACACATTAGCCTCAAAGTACACAATAATTTGCAATAGAGTACTCACTCTGTTCTCATGGTCTATCTGATTGCATATATTAATAATTATTAGCCTACTGATTCAACTTTTTCACATTTATGGAGCTTCGTATGAATAAAGTCCTCTCACAACCACTGGGATCTTCAGCAATCCCAGGAGGTAAGTTAAGAGGTGAATTCGGGGCACCTGGGTGGCTCAGTGGGTTAAAGCCTCTGCCTTCGGCTCAGGTCATGATCTCAGGGTCCTGGGATCGAGCCCCATATCGGGCTCCTTGCTCAGTGGGAAGCCTGCTTCTCCCTCCCTCCTGCTACTCTCCCAGCTTGGGCTTTCTCTCACTCTCTGTCAAACAAATAAAACCTTAAAAAATTATTTAAAAAAAAAGAGGTGAATTCATCTTCTTATTTTGCAGAAGAAGAAATAGTTTCAGAGATGGGGATGTTCTCAGCTAAGGGAAGGAAGCAGAGCAAAGCTCCAAGTTCAGTACTGTTGCTACCAATATAGTTCTTGTCAGGAAATGTAATCAAAGGAACACTAAAACTTCAAGCTTTTTGAAGACTCATTAATAGCACCTTCATTAAAAATACCTCATAGTTAATTTTTATTTACTGCATATTTTCTCCAGATTCAGGTCCTTAGACCCAGAGGAGCCATACTGAACAATATATCTGACCAATATGATGCATTGATGCACTTACATTAAGATCCCAAATGTCAAGGAAGGTCATTCTTACCCTTCAAAATAGGGCGTTTCAAGGGGAGAAAGTCCCTTAAAGAGTGTATGAGCACTTGAGCAGCATCTATGCTTAGCACTACAAGAACTGGAAATGTACAAATGAATTGACTTATTTTCTGGCACCAGATAAAATAACCCTTACAAGCCTGAGTAGTTCATTGACATTAAAGCATTTTTCTGACTTTAGATGCCTTTCTTTGATAACTTTCTTTCTCTTCCTTTGCACCTCCTGACCTCAGGGGATGAGTCTCAGTGATCTGCCACTGTCTTTCTCTAAACATTATTTCTCTGTGTGTCTTGTATCTCTATCACTCTGTGTGTGTTTCTAAGAGATCTCGTATCTTTTTTGCTGAGACTCTCACATGTCTTTATGTGGTATCAAAACATACATACTATAATAACAAAGGTTAAGATATTTGTCCAAAGTCAAGCTGTTTCAAAGTGCAAGATTTGAACCCAAGTAGTCCGGTTCTAGAGCCTGTATATTAAAGTATCATCCATTTTGTCTTTATTTTAATTTTAGCATTCAGGGCCTCTTCACCACTAGCCCCTTGTCCCAGTTGTACTAGGTTTATTCCAAACCTTATAACTATATCTATCTATCTATCATCTATGTATCTATCTTGCTTATGAGAAATTTATTTATTTATTTATTTATTAGTGTTCAGTGATTCATTAATTGCATATAACACCAAACTTGGAAACTGTATGGAGGGTCCCCAGAATGTTAAAAATAAAGCAACCCTATGACCAAGAAATTGCACTACTAGGTATTTACCCCAAAGATATAGATGCAGTGAAAAGAAGGGGCACCTGTACCCCAAGATTCATGGCAGTAATATCCACAATAGTGAAACTGTGGAAGGAGCTGTGATGTCCTTATATCTTTTTTAGAAGATTTATTTATTTATTTATTTATTTGAGACAGAGACAGAAAGAGACAGAGAGAGAAACCATGAGATCACTACCTGAGTTGAGGTTTAACTGACTGAGCCACCCAGGCACCCCTCCAAACCTTAAATCTTGAGTTAAGTTATGCCCCTGTCTCCCATTCTCTTTCCATTTCTCTGTACCTGTTACAGACATTTGGAGTCTTATTTTCTCTACAAAACCTTCCCTAAACATACCATTATTAGGATAGCTATCAATTTGATCGCAATTAGCATGGTTTCTCAGAATCATCTCAGAGTCTTTTCATTGATCTCTTAGTATTTGAAGATAAATATCTTTTCGATTTTATTTTAAATTTTTCAAGAGCAGAAACACTTCTTTGCTTGTACTTGCATAGCTTTAGCATAATACCTAGGTACACACTTCAGAACCCATTTTCTAAACTTAATAAATATTGTTTTGACAACAGTTCAAATTACTTGAATCTGGAATGAATGATTTCAGTTCAGTGAAAAAGTATTAAATTAAGTAATTAATTGCCTTATTAGTTAATTGTGTCATGCTTATCAAAATGTTATCTAGATTGAGCTGAAGTACTGAGTGCCAAGCACTGCACTGTGTAATAATCACATACTCTTTTTGTAAAACTCTCACAGGAGTCCTGAGAGTGACTTCCCACGTACTGAATGAGCTAATCCTTATGACTTGCATTAAGAACATTGTTACATGTCAGCACACTTTTCATGGAGGAGGGCCTAACCAGGATCAATATTTGATGATAGCTCTCCAAAGCAGGGCAAAGTTGAATTCTTTCAGTGTAGAAGTTTAAGAGTTTTCTTTCCATGTCTTCTTAAAGAGGTATAGACTAAGCCAATGCCTTATTATAAATTAGAATACAGATAGGAAATTTCCTTAGGAAATTTTACATCCCTTTAATGTGAAACCACCAAAAGTGCTTAAGCGTTATTTTAAGTGGTTTGTAGCAAGCTAGCTAGCTATAATGTTATATAAAATGATATATACTGTCTATCTATCATTTATCATCTGAATAAGAATCCTTATGAAAGTTCATACCCTTTGATTCAACATTTCCACTTACTTCTAGAAATCTATTCCAAGGAAATAAAGGTTTTTACAAAGACATCTGCACAAAGGCATTCAGTACTTCAGAGGTTACATTTTTTGCCAGTGTGGCAGGTTGGACACTGAAGATAGAAATTAAATTGAGTTATAAAAAAAACCAAATTATTTTTCCTATACATGCATGCTTATAGATTTACTGAGATTCATACCTGATATAGATATAGATATAGATATAGATATAGATATACATATACATATACATATACATATACATATACATATACATATAGATTTATGGTAGACCACATTGAATGTTCCAGGGAATGGCTAAATAAATGTGATAAGAGATAATATAGAACCATTTCAAAGAATATTTACCAACAGGGGAAATGTCAATTTTATGACATTAGGGTAAAGGAGGAGGACACAACAGAGTGTAAAGAGTATAATTTAAATTAAGAAAAACAAGTAATACAAACACACATATACACATTCAGAAAAGAGGACTGGAACAAAATGAACCAACAAAGTTAACCATGGTTGTAGGTTGTACGACTCTTGGTTGTAGGATTATGGGATTTTTTTTTTCTATTACATGCATTTTGTTTTCTGTATTTTGGGGTGATTTCCCCCATTGATCATTATTTTTTTATTAATTTATTTCATCTGAGTATAGTTGACACACAATGTTTCATTAGTTTCAGGTATATAACATAGTGCTTCAACAAGTTTACACATTATACTATACTCACCATGAGTATAGCTGTATGTCACTATACAATACTATTAGAATATCATTGACTACATTCCTTACTTGTAAAGAAGTTAAAGTGTCACCATTTGCAGATGACACGATACTATACATAGAAAGCCCTAAAGACTGTGCCAAAAATCTACAAGAAGTAACAAATGAGGAGCAGGGGGGGAAATGGTGGAGGAGTAGGGGACCCTGTTTCAACCAGTCCCCTGAATTTAACTAGGTATCTACCAAACCATTCTGGACACCCCACAAATTAGCCTGAGATATAAGAATATATTTCTGGATCTCTACAAGCAGAAAAACACCACCTGCCACAAGGTAGGAAGGGCTGAGTCATGAGTCTGTGGGCAGATATAGGAAGATAAGCAGAAGGGGGAGGAAGCTGCCATAAGCTGGCTACTGGAAAGTGAGGTAACACTGAAGTGCAAAAGCATCCTGCACAGGAACCAGGCAAAACTTAGAGCAGTAGTGGTTGAGAAAGGGCTTTAGACCCCTCTCAACAGGATCCAGGAGCTATGGGAGCACACATGTGAACCCGGGAATGCTCCAGGTTTTAGAAACACAAAGGGCAGAGACAGGCCCTGGCACCTGGGTGGACAACAGAGAAAGTGGCTGTGGGTGTGTATCACTCATGGGAGGCTGTGGTTTTCAGTGACACCTACAGAAATGGAGGCTGTGTGCTCTGGAGGCTTCAGAGAAGAACACACAGGGATTTCTCAGCTCTGGGACAGAGGTCTGGGTGTGCGCATTTTTGCTCTGACCCTCAGAAGAAGCATGGAAAGTTGCCAGAGAACAAAAGTTCAAAAATACAGTTTCCACTGAACCCAGCCCCCCGACAGGGGGCAGGGCAACTCTGCCCAAGAAGGGGACACAGCACTACAGGTCCTTCTCCCAGAAAATAGGCTGGAAGAATAAGAGGACACAGCCCTAGAGTCCCCATAAAACTATAAATCCCCAACACCAGGGGAAAATAGTATACTGAGCTCCAGGCATTGTCTCATGACTTGAGTATTTTTCAGATATAACTCTCTTTTTCTTTTTATTCTTTCTCTTATGCTTCTTCTCTGTTTTATTCTTTTTACCTTTTTATCATTTCAACTAGATGTTTAATATATCATATTTCATAGTAGATTTTAACTCATACTTTTTCAAGCCTATACTTTTATAGATATATGCTTCATTGTAGTCCTTTTTTCCATATATATATATATATATACACACACACACACATACACACACCAGTTTTTTTTTTAATATTTTATTTATTTATTTGACAGAGAGAGATCACAAGTAGGCAGAGAGGCAGACAGAGAGAGAGAGAGAGAGAGAGAGAGGAGAAAGCAGGCTCCCTGACAAGCAGAGAGCCCGATGCGGGACTCGATCCCAGGACCCTGAGATCATGACCTGAGCCGAAGGCAGAGGCTTATTAACCCACTGAGCCACCCAGGCGCCCCCCACACACCAGTTTTAATTCTGGGAAGTAGTGTCCTCTAACAAACAGAAAAAATATACCCAGGAAAAATTGAAACACCCTCCTTTGCCCACACTGAGAGATTATAGCTCCTCCTAACATCACCACCCCTCTTTTTTAATTTCTAATTTTTTAAAATTAAATTTTATAAATTTTTTCTTGGGTTTCCTTTTTTTTTAGTGGTGGTTTCCAATCACTCCTAGATTTTCCTAGGGCTCATCTTGTTTAGGTCATGACTGATATTTTTGACTCTGTATGTTCCTTCAGCCACCCCTCAACAAAATGACTAGGAGGAGGAACTCCCAACAAGAAAAGAACCAGAGACAGTGGCCTCTGCCACAGATCTGATGGATATGGATATAAGCAAGATGTCAGAGATAGACTTCAGGGTAGCAATCATGATGTTAAAGGCTAGGCTTGAGAAAAGCATTAGTGAGAATATAGAATATCTAAGGGCAGAAATGAAAACTAACCAGGACAAAATTAAGAATGCTATGAATGAGATGCAGTCTAAACTGGATACTCTAAGAATTAGGGTAAATGAGGCAGAAGAATGTATTAATGATCTAGAAGATAAGCTGATAGTAAGAAGAAAGTCAAGGAGGCTAGGGATAAACAAGTAGAAGCCCATGAGATCAGAATTAGAGAGATAAATGAAATCATGAAACATTCCAATGTCCAAGTTACTGGGATCCCTTAGGGGGTTGGGGGGGACTAGAAGATGTATTTCAACAAATCATAACTGAGAACTTTCTTAATCTGGGGAAGGAAACAAGTATTCATGTCCAACAGGCCAAGAGGACCCCACCCAAAGTCAATAAAAACAGATAAACACCTTGCCATATAATAGTAAAACTTGCTAATCTTAGAACCAAGGAACCTATCCTGAGAGCAGCTAAGGAGAAAATATTTCTTATGTATGGAGGGTTCTTCATCAGAATAACATCAGACTTGACCACAGAGACCTGGAAAGCCAGATATATTCAGGGTACTAAAGAAGAAGAACATGTAGTCAAAAATACTTTATCCAACAAGGTTGTTGTTCAAAATGTACAGAGAGATAAATACTTTCCAGGACCAAAAGAAACTGAAAGAATATGTGTCCACCAAGCCAGTCCTGCAAGAAATATTAAGGGGAGGATTATATAAAAGAAGAAAGACCTCAAGAGTAATATAGACCCGAAATTACCAGAAACAATTCAAACAGAAACAGGGACTTTAGAGGCAATACGATGGCACTAAATTCATATATTTCAATATGTATTCCCAACGTGAATGGGCTGAATGTTTCCATCAAAAGGCACACGGTTTCAGATTGCATAAAAAAGGACTATCCATATGCTGTCTATAATAGAGTCATTTTGAACTTCCAGATTGAAAGTGAGGGGATGGAGAAACATTTATCATGCCAATGGACCTCAAAAGAAAGCTGGGATAGCAATCCTCATATCAGACAAATTAGATTATAAAAAGGACCGTAGTAAGAGACATAGAAGAACACTATATCATACTTAGATTCTATCCAATAAGAAAATCTAACAGTTATAAATATCTATGCCCCCAACATGGGAGCAGCCAACTATGTAAACGAACTATTAACAACAACAAAAAAAAATTGTATTGATAATAATACATTAATAATAAGAGACCTCAACATTCAACTCACAGCCTCACAGCAATGGACAGATCATCTAAGCAGAAACTCAACAAAGAAATAAGAACTTTGAAAAAAGAAAGAAAGAAAGAAAGAAAGAGAAAGAAAGAAAGAAAAAGAAAGAAAGAAAGAAACAAACAAACAAAAACTTTGAATGACACATTAGACCAGTTGGACTTTACAGATATGTAAAGGACATTCCACCCTAAAACAACAGAATACTCATTCTTCTTGAATGCACATGGAATTTTCTCCAGATTAGACCACATACTGGATCATAAATCAACAAATCAGGTCTCAACTGACACCAAAGATTGAGATTATTCCTTGCATATTTTTAGACCACAATGTCTTGAAATTGGAACTAAATCATACACACACACACACACACACACACACACACACACACACACTTTTGGAAGGAATTCAAACACTTGGAAGTTAAAGAGCATCTTGCTAAAGAATGATTGGGTCAACCAGGAAATGGAAGAATAATTTAAACAATTCATGGACTAATGAGAATGAAAACACACCATTCCAAATCCTATGGGATATTGCAAAAGTTGTTCTAAGAGGGAAATACAACAAAATACAAGCCTCTCTCATAAACTCAGAAAAATCCCAAATTCACAAGCTAACCTTACACCTAAATGAGCTAGAAAAACAACAGCAAATAAAATCTAAACCAAGAAGAAGAGAAATAATAAAGATTAGACCAGAGAGCTATGAAATAGAAACCAGAAATACAGTAGAATAGAACAACAAAACCAGAAGCTGGTTCTTTGAAAGAATTAATAAGATAGATAAAGTTTTGGTTAGACTTATCCAAAATAAAAGAGAAAGGACCCAAATTAATAAAATCATGAATGAAGGGGAGGATCATGATTAAGCCCAAGGAAATAGAAACAATTACTAAAATTATTACCAGCAACTATATGCCAACAAATTAAGCAACCTGGAAGAAATGGATGCTTTCCTGGAAATTTATAAACTACAATGAAACAGGAAGAAATAAACAATTCTAATAGATCAATGACCAGTAACGAAATTGAAGCAGTGATCAAACACCTTCCAAAAAAACAAGAGTCCTGGGTCAGATGGATTCCCAGGTGTAACCACCCCTAAGAAAAACATACTGCTTAAAATATAACCTATGAGAAATTATAATAGTTACCAAGCATGCTTAGATATAGCCTTAAGAAGAACAGGTACTGGCAATAGGCCTCTGGGGGAGAGGACGATAGACATCCTTGAAGCGGAACAGCTGGGAATGCCCTGCCCAGTCAAGGGGGAATGCCACCTGCTTCATTTTTCCATTCTCTCCCCTTCCCCAGAAAGCACCTGTAGTTAGTTAGACAATCTTTTTGTTTGGGCTTGCTCACTATAGGTCATGTACTAGGTGACCAGACATATTTTGCCTTTCTTCTTACTTATCTACAAGACTCATGGTCAATGTGTAATCTACTCCAGCTTCTTTGTTGATTGTTACCCACTTTCTAATAAATAGGAGACTGAGGAGTTGTTTGTGGTGATGGCCTTTTCTACTGTCGTCCCCTGATCCCATTCTCTTGCAGCTGACTTGTCTGTGCCTCATTCTTCTCCCATGTGCTGTCAGGAAGTGACACCAAGGGGGAATCTGCAAAACATTTAAAGTAGAAATAATACCTATTCTCCTGAATCAGTTTCAAAAATAGAAACAGAAGGAACACTTCCAAACTCATTCTATGAGACCAGCACTACTTTGAACCCCAAACCAGGCAGAGACCCCATCAAAAAAGATAATTACAGACCAATATCTCTGATGCACATGGATGCCAAAATTCTCAACAAGTTCCTAGTCAATAAGACCGAACAATACATTGAAAAGATTATTCACCACAACCAAATGAGATTTTATTCTGGGGATGCAAGGGTGGTTCAACACCTGCAAATCACTCAACATTGTAAAGCATATTAATAAAAGAGAAGACAAGGACCATAATCCTCTCAACTGATGCAGAAAAAGCATTTGAGAAAATGCAAAATACTTTCCTGATTAAAAGTCTTCAGAGTATAGGGATAGAGGGATCATTCCTCAATATCAGACCATTTATGAAAAACACACAGTGAATACCATACTCCTTTAAGATCAGGAACAAGACAGGAATGCCCACTCTCATGAATATTATTCAACATAGTGCTAGAAGTCCTAGCATCAGCAATCACACAATGAAAAGAAATAAAAGGCATCCAAACTGGCAAAGAAGTCAGACTCTCTCTCTCTTCATAGATGACATGATACTTTATGTGGAAAACCCAAAGGACCACCCTAAAATTACTAGAAATTGTAACAATTCACCAAGGTGGCAATATACAAAATCAATGTACAGAAATCAGTTATTTTTCTATACACTAACAACATAAATGTAGAAAGAGAAATTAAGGAATAGATTTCATTTATAATAACAATAAAATGATAAGCTACCTTGGAATAAACCTAACCGTATAGGTAAAGGATCTATACCCTAAAAAATATGAATGTTTATGAAAGAAAAGGAGGAAAACACAAAAAGATGGAAAAACATTCCTTGCTCATGGATTGGAAGGCATGGCTCAGTTGGTTGGATGTCTGCCTTCAGCTCGGGTCTTGATCCCAGAATCCTGGGATCAGGTCTCATGTCTGGCTCCCTGCTCCTCAGGGAACCTGCTTCTCCCTCTGCCTGCTGCACCCCTGCTTGTGCTCTCTCTCCTTCTGTCAAATAAACAAATGAAATCTTTTTTTTAAATGTCTATGCTGCCGAGAGCAATCTACACTTTCAATGCCCTCCTTATTAAAATACCATTGGCATTTTTCAAGGAGGTGGAACAAAGAATCCTAAAATTTGTATGGAACCAGAAAAGACTGCAAATATCCTGGGCAATGTTGAAAACTATAAAACTAGGCTGGGGGCATCCATTGTCTGACCTCAAGCTATATTACAAAGATGTGATCATCAAGGCAGGATAATGTTGGCACAAAAACAGACACATAGAACAATGGAACAGATAGACACACCAGAAATGGACCCTCAGCCATATGATCAATCTTTGACAAATCAGGGAAAAATATCCAATGGAAAACAGTCTCTTCTATAAATTTTGCTGGGAAAATTGGACAGCTATATACAGAAGATTGAAACTGGACCATTCTCATACACCATACACAAATAAAAACTCAAAATGGATCAAAGAGGCAAGATGGCAGAGAAATAGGAGACCCTGTTTCAACCTAAAGTGAGCTAAATATCTACCAAAACACTCTGAACACTTATGAAATCAGTCTGAGTTTTAAGAATATACATTTCTGGATCTCTACAAAGGCAGAAGACATCAGTGGAGAGGTAAAGTGGAGTGGGAATGCTAGGACTGATATCAGAGGATAAACAGAAGGGGGAGGGAGCCACGATAAGCAACCTATTGGAAAGTAACACCCTAATATGAAAGTTCCCTGTAGTTGGAGACCAGCATTAACTTGGAGTCTAGTTAAAAGCACCCAAAAAAGAGGAAAAGATTTTAAGGGGCAACTGGTGGAATTGGGTGGTCAGAAGCAGGGGCCTAAGTCCACGTTCCCAGGATGGCTACCACCTGTGATCACCCATGCCAGAGAGTGCAGCAGAGCCTCCAGTCTATGGTTCCTGAGCTCTTGGCTTTCTGCTGTTTGCACCACTGCTAGGCTGGGCAGACTTCCATCCATGCCTGAGAGAGCCTGGTGTTCATGCCAACTGGTGGTCTCTAGGACCACAGCCTTCCACAACCTGCCGAGGGTCAGAGCACTCCCAGCCAACACCTGAGAGAACCTGGCGCATTTTCCAGTCAGGATCCCTCAGAGTCAGCCTTCGGCAAACTGCGTAACCTTGGGGTCTGAGTGCACCCGGAGTGGGCCAGACTGCAGTCCTGGAAAAGGGAGCCACCAGAAGTGGGCTCCCCAGACAAATTTCACTCACAGGGATAGTGGAATGGGGGTACAGAGACAAGTGGGGCCTCGGGTGACCACTGAGGCAATGGTTAGGGGGCACACCACCTGTAGGAGGTTGCGCTGTTCAGTGGAGTTCACAGAGGAAAGTCTGTGTGTTCTGGACCACCCAAAGGGGAGCAGAGTGAGGCTTCTAATTGAGGTGGAGCTCTGGGTGCAGACATTTGCTTTCCACTAAGCCTCCCCAAAACTGCAAAAAGCCGCCAAAAAAACAAAAACTTCCAGAGAACAAAAGCCTGAAAAAATGGTTTCCACACATTCTAGCCACTTGATAACCTGCAGGGCCACTCAACCCAAGCAAGACTGATGGGAGAACAATGCAGCAGGCCCCTCCCGCAGAAGGCAAGCCAAAATAATGAGAGGAAAACCACCACAGGGTCCTCATAAAACTGTAAAACCCAAACATCAGGGGGAAATAATATACTAAGCTCACAATATTGACCTAAAACCTGTATATTTCATAGATACAACGTTTTTTTTTTTAAAAACTCGTTCTCACCATTCTTGTTCTTTTAATTTTTTAAATTACTTACCATTACAACTAGAGGTTTAATACAACATATTCTATAATAACTTTTAAAAAAATTTTAATAACATATAATGTATTATTAGCCTTAGGGTTATAGGTCTGTGAATTGCAGGTTCACAGTACTCACCATACCACATACACTCTCTAATATCCAAAATCCAACCACCTTCTCCTGCCCCCATCCCCCTGGCAACTCTCAGTTTGTTTTCTTCCCTACTCCCCAAACCCCCCACATTACCTCTCAAATTCCTATTATCAGGGAGATCGTATTATAATTGTCTTTCTCTGATTGTCTTATTTTGCTCAGCATAATACCCTCTAGTACCATCCACATCATTGCAAATGGCAAGATTTCATTTCTTTTGATGGCTGCCTAGTACTCCATTGTGTGTGTGTGTGTATTATACGTGTGTGTGTGTGTGTGTATATATATATATATATATAGATATATATATATATATATATATAAACATCTTCTTTATCTATTCATCTGCTGATGGACATTTAGGTTCTTTCCATAGTTTGGCTATTGTGGACATTGCTGCTATCAACATTCGGGTGCACATGACCCTTTGGATCACTACATTTGTATCTTTAGGGTAAATACCCAGTAGTGCGATTGCTGGGTCATAGGGTAGCTCTATTTTCAACTTTTTGAGGAACCTCCATGCTGTTTTCCGGAGTGGTTGCACCAGCTTGCATTCCCACCAACAGTGTAGGAGGGTTCCCCTTTCTCCACATCTTTGCCAGCATCTGTCATTTCCTGAGTTGTTAATTTTACACATTCTGAGTGGCATGAGGTGGTATCTCATTGTGGTTTTGATTTGTATTTCCCTGATGCCGAATGATGTGGAGCACTTTTTCATGTGTCTGCTGGCCATCTGGATGTCTTCTTTGCAGAAATGTCTGTTCATGTCCTCTGCCCATTTCTTGATTGGATTCTTTGTTCTTTGGGTGTTGAGTTTGAAAAGTTCTTTATAGATTTTGGATACTAGCCCTTTATCTGATATGTCATTTGCAAATATTTTCTCCCATTCTGTCAGTTGTCTTTTGATTTTGTTAACTGTTTCCTTTGCTGTGCAAAAGCTTTTGAACTTGATGAAGTCCCAACAGTTCACTTTTGCCCTTGCTTCCCTTGCCTTTGGTGATGTTTCTAGGAACAAGTAGCTGTGGCTGAGGTCGAAGAGGTTGCTGCCTGTGTTCTCCTCAAGGATTTTGATAGATTCCTTTCTCACATTGAGGTCTTTCATCCATTTGGAGTCTATTTTTGTGAGTGATGTAAGGAAATGGTCCAGTTTCATTTTTCTGCATGTGGCTGTCCAATTTACCCAACACCATTTGTTGAAGAGACTGTGTTTTTTTCACTGGACATTCTCTCCTGCTTTGTCAAAGTTTAGTTGACCGTAGAGTTGAGGGTCTATTTCTGAGTTCTCTGTTATGTTCCATTGATCTATGTGTCCGTTTTTGTGCCAGTACCATGCTGTCTTGATGAAGATAGATTTGTAATAGAGCTTGACGTCTGGAATTGTGATGCCACCAACTTTGACTTTCTTTTTCAACATTCCTCTGACTATTTGAGGTCTTTTGTGGTTCCATATAAATTTTAGGATTATTTCTTCCATTTCTTTGAAAAAAAAAAATTGATGGTATTTTGATAGGGATTGCAATAAATGTGTAGATTGCTTTGGGTAGCATAGACATTTTCACAACATTTGTTCATCCAATCCATGAACATGGAACATTTTTCCATTTCTTTGTGTTTTCCTCAATTTCTTTCATGAGTACATTATAGTTTTCGGAGTAGATTGATTGCCTCTTTGGTTAGGTTTATTCTTGGGTATCTTAAGGTTTTGGGTGCAATTGAAAATGGGATTGACTCCTTAATTTCTCTTTCTTTTGTCTTGGTGTTGGTGTATAGAAATGCAACTGATTTCTGTGCATTCATTTTATATCCTGACACTTTACTGAATTCCTGTACAACTTTTAGCAGATTTGGAGTGGAATCTTTGGGGTTTTCTACATACAGTATCCTAGGATCTGCAAAGAGTGGTAGTTTAACTTCTTCTTTGCCAATTTGGATGCCTTTAATTTATTTTTCTTGTCTGATTGCTGAGGCTAGGTCTTCTAATACTATGTTGAATAGCAGTGGTGATAATGAACATCCTGCCATGTTCCTGACCTTAGCGGAAAATCTCTCAGTTTTCTCCCTTGAGAATGATATTTGAGGTGGGTTTTTCATAGATGGCTTTGATGATATTGAGGTATGTACCCTCTATCCCTACACTTTGAAGAGTTTTGACCAGGAAAGGATGCTGTACTTTGTCAAATGCTTTTTCAGCATCTATTGAGAGTATCGTGTGGTTCTTGTTCTTTCTTTTATTAATGTATTGTATCACATTGATTGATTTGCGGATGGTGAACCAACCTTGCAGCCCTGGAACGAATCCCACTTGGTCGTGGTGAATAATCCTTTGAATGTACTGTTGGATCCTACTGACTAGTATTTTGGTGAGAATTTTCTTTTTTTTTTTTTTTAATTTTGTTTATTTATTTGTCAGAGAGAGAGAGAGAACAAGCACAGGCAGACAGAGTGGCAGGCAGAGGCAGAGGGAGAAGCAGGCTCCCTGCCGAGCAAGGAGCCCGATGCGGGACTTGATCCCAGGACGCTGGGATCATGACCTGAGCCGAAGGCAGCTGCTTAACCAACTGAGCCACCCAGGCGTCCCTGGTGAGAATTTTCTTATCTGTGTTCATCAAGGATATTGGTCTGTAATTCTCAGATTTGATGGGGTCTTTGTCTGGTTTTGGGATCAAGGTAACACTTATTTATGAAATGAGTTTGGAAGTTTTCCTTCCATTTCTATTTTTTGGAACAATTTCAGGAGAATAGGAATTCTTTCTACTTTAAATGCTTGGTAGAAGTCCCCTGGGAAGCCATCTGGCCTTGGGCTCTTTTTTGTTGGGAGATTTGTGATAACTGCTTCAATCTCCTTACAGGTTATGGGTCTGCTCAGGTTTTCTATTTTTTTCCTGGCTCAGTTTAGTAGTTTATATATCCGTAGGAATGCATCCATTTCTTCCAGATTGTCAACTTGCTGGCGTATAGTTGCTCATAATGTTCTTGTAATTGTTTATATTTCTTTGGCGTCGGTTGTGATCTCTCCTCTTTCATTCATGATTTTATTAATTTGGAGCCTTTCACTTTTCTTTTTGATAAGTCTGGCCAGGGGTTTATCAATCTTATTAATTCTTTCAAAGAAACAGCTCCTAGTTTCTTTGATTTGTTCCAATTTTTTTTGTTGTTGTTTGTTTGTATTTCATTGATTTCTCCTCTGGTATTTATTATTTCTCTTCTCCTACTGGGTTTAGGCTTTCTTTGTGGTTCTTTCTCCAGTTCCTTTAGGTGTAGGGTTAGATTGTGCATTTGAGACCTTTCCTGTTTCTTTTTTTTTCTTTTTTTTTTAAAGATTTTATTTATTTGACAGACAGAAATCACAAGTAGGCAGAGAGGCAGGCAGAGAGAGAGGAGGAAGCAGGCTCCCTGCTGAGCAAAGAGCCCAACGCGGGGCTCGATCCCAAGACCCTGGGATCATGACCTGAGCCGAAAGCAGAGGCTTTAACCCACTGAGCCACCCAGGCGCCCCACCTTTCCTGTTTCTTGAGAAAGGCTTGTATCGCTATATATTTTCCTCTCAGGATTGCGTTTGCTGTGTCCCACAGATTTTGAACCATTGTGTTTCCATTCCATGAATTTTTTTTCAATTCTTCTTTAATTTCCTCGTTGACCCATTCATTCTTTAGTAGGATGCTCTTTAGCCTCCATGTATTTGGGTTCTTTCCAAATTTCCTCTTGTGATTGAGTTCTAGCTTCAGAGCATTGTGGTCTGAAAATATGCAGGGAATGGTCCTAAACTTTTGGCACTGGCTGAGACCTGATTTGTGACCCCAGATGTGATCTATTGTGGAGAATGTCCCACGTGCACTAGAGAAGAACGTGTATTCTGTTGCTTTGGGATGGAATGTTCTGAATATATCTGTAATGTCCATCTGATCCAGTGTGTCATTTGAGGCCTTTATTTCCTTGTTGATCCTTTGCTTGGATGATATGTCCATTTCAGTGAGGGGGGTGTTAAAGTCCCCTACTATTATTATATTATTGTTGATGTGTTTCTTTGATATTTTTATTAATTGGTTTATGTAATTGGCTGCTCCCATGTTAGGGCCATCGATATTTAAAAATGTTAGATCTTATTCTTGGACAGACACTTTGACTATGATATAGTTTCCTACCTCATGTGTTATTATGGTCTTTGGCTAAAAATCTAATTTATTTGATGTAAGGATTGCCACCACAGCTTTTTTTTGTTTTTGTTGTCCATTAGCATGGTAAATTGTTTTCCACCCCTTCACTTTAAATCTGGAGGTTTCTTTGGGTTTAACATGAGTTTCTTGTAGAAACCATATTGATTTTTTTTTTATCCATTCTGATATCTGATATCCTGTGTCTTTTGATTAGGGCATTTAGCCCATTTACATTCGGGGTAACTATTGAGAGATATGAATTTAGTGCCATTATCCTGTCTGTAAGGTGACTGTTACTGTATATTGTCTCTGTTCCTTTCTGGCCTACTACTTTTAGCATCTCTCTTTGCTTAGAGGACCCTTTTCAAAGTTTCCTGTAGAGCTGGTTTGGTGTTTACAAATTCTTTTAGTTTTTGTTTGTCTTGAAAGCTTTTTATCTCTCCTTCTATTATCAATGATAGCCTAGTTGGATATAGTATTCTGGCTGCATGTTTTTCTCATTTAGTGATCTGAATATATCAAGCCAGTTCTTTCTGGCCTGCCAGGTGTCTGTGGATAAGTCTCATACCAGTCTAATATTTTTGCCATTGTATGTTATAGACTTCTTGTCCTGGGCTGCTTTCAGGATTTTCTCTTTATCGCTAAGAATTGTAAATTTTACTGTTAGATGACGGGGTGTCGACCTATTCTTATTGATTTTGAGGGGGTTTCTTTGTACCTCCTGGATTTTGATGCTTGTTCCCTTTGCCATATTAGTGAAATTCTCTACAATAATTCACTCCAATATACCTTCTGCCCCCCCTGTCTTTCTTCTTCTTCTGGAATCCCAATTATTCTAATATTGTTTTATCTAACGGTATCACTTATCTCTGGTATTCTCCCCTTGGGGTCCAGTAGTTGTTTGTCTCTCTTTTGCTCGGCTTCTTTATTCCCAATCATTTGGTCTTCCATATCACTAATTCTCTCTTCTGCCTCATTTATCCTAGCAGTTAAGAGCCTCCATTTTTTATTGCACCTCATTAATAGCTTTTTTGATTTCACCTTGGTTAGATTTTAGTTCTTTTATTTCTCCAGAAAGGGCTTTTATTTCCCCAGACAGGGTTTCTCTAACATCTTCCATGCCTTTTTCAAACCCAGCTAGCACCTTGAGAATCAACATTCTGAACTTTAGATCTGACATATTACCAATGTCCATATTGATTAGGTCCCTAGCCTTTGATACTGCCTCTTGTTCTTTTTTTTTTTTTTAGGTGAGTTTTTTCGCTTTGTCATTTTATCCAGATAAAAATATATGAGGGAAATATTTTAAAGAATTTTAAAGAAATAAATAAAAAAATATAAAATTTAAAGAAATATATATATATATACACACACATACACACACATATATGTATATATATACACATACATATACATATATATGCATATACACACATATGTATATATGTACATACACATATGTATATATACATACATGTATATATACACACATATATATACATACATGTATATACACATACATGTATATATATATGCACAAAAATAAGTATAAACATGGTGAAGGGATGGAGTATGACTGTGAAGATGAAAAATTTTGAAAAATTCTGAAAAAAGAGTTGATAAGTTGGTTGGGAAAAGAAAGAAAAGAGGGGAGAGAATTTGCTCAGGCTGGAGACTAGAACAAAGCCCTGTGCTAGATTTAGGCTATATTTTGATCTATTAGAAGAAGTTGTATCCCAACTTTTTTTAGAAGAAAAAGCCCCATATGTAGACAAAAAATAAAGTTAGATACAATGAAGGATAAAATATGACTATAATAATGAATGTTCTAAAAGATTTTTAATAAGAATGGTATTGTTAAGATAAACTAGTTGAAAAACATTAACAGAGGAAAGAGTAATAGTTAAAAATATTGAAGAAGAAAAAAATAAAATTAAAAAAATTAATTAACTTTGCAACACTAAAGAATCATGGGGAGAAAGCCATGGATTCCATGTTTTTCTGGAATTCCACTGTTCTCCTTGATCAGTGAGCTTGGTCTTGGCTGGATGTTCTGTGGGCGGGGCCTGTTGTAGTGATTCTCATGTGTCTTTGCCCAAGGAAGAATTGTGCTACCCTTGTCATGGGCCAGGCTAAGTAATCTGCTCGGGTTCACTCTCAGGAGCTTTTGTTCCCTGAAAGATTTCCGTAGAGCTTTGGAGAACAAGAATGAAAATGTCAGCCTCACAATCTACAGCCTAGAGGAGCAGAGAGCTCAGGGTCCCTCTCCTCAGTGCACCCATGGAGAAAAGTACTCAATCACTCCCATCTCCCTGGTCTCCAGCCACACTCTGAGCTCACCCACCCTGTGACCGAGTGTTTCTGTCTTTGGCACACAGTCCTATTTCGAGTCTCCAAACCCAGCAGATTCCTGCCTCCAGAGAAGGAAGGTGAGTCTCCCTAGATCTGCCACTTGTAGGGTCCCTGCTCAAAAAGCAGTGGCCCGACTCTTCCACAGATCACTGTTTAAGGTAACCCCAAGCTGAGAGCAGACTCCTTGGCTCTGTCTTTGTAGCCAGCTTCCCCACTCTAATACCTGAGAGCTTGGCTATACTCAGACACCCCTATCCTTCTGTGACCTCACAGTACCTGAGACCAAGATGTCCCCTTGAGGGCTTCACACCCACTTAGCCTCTGGAGTGATGTCCCTCAGTGGAGCAGACTTTTAAAAGTTCTGATTTGTGCTCCATTGCTCCACCGCTTGCCAGGATCTGGCCCCTCCCCATGCAGTCTATCTCCCCATCACTTTGGATTCGCTTCACCACAGGTCCTACCTTTCAGAAAGTGGTTGATTTACCACTTCTAGAATTGTTGCTCTTCTTTTCTTTTATCTCCTGTTGGATTTGTAGGTGTCCAGAATGGTTTGATAACTACCTAACTGAACTCCTGCAAAATGATGTCATCTCAGCCTGCTACTCCTCTGTCATCTTGACTCCTCAGCCCCTGACTTTCCAATAATAACCTTTTAACTTGAACGTTTTTCATAGATATACCTGTGTTTCTTTTCCTTTTTTTAAAAAAAATATACATATAGATATAAGCTTCAAGGTAATCCTTTTTCCCTACTCAATACTACCCTTATATATAAACCAGTTTTAATTTTTTATCTCTGGGAAGTAGAGTCCATTAAAAAAGATATCAAGATACACCCAGGAAGAACCAAAAAAAAAAAACCTTCCTCGCCCACATCAAGGATTTATAACTATCCACCCATCCTTTCCTTCTGTCAGTCTTTCCATGTATTTGTTTTTGTTCTGGTATTATATAAATCCTATTTGTGGGTTTCATTTTGCTGGGGTTCTTTTTTTTAATTTTTAATTTTTTCAGCATAACAGTATTCATTATTTTTGCACCACACCCAGTGCTCCATGCAATCCATGCCCTCTCCAATACCCACCACCTGGATCCCCCAACCTCCCACCCCCACCCCTTCAAAACCCTCAGATTGTTTTTCAGAGTCCATAGTCTCTCATGGTTCACCTCCCTTTCCAATTTCCCTCAACTCCCTTCTCCTATCCCAACTTTTGTAGCAACATGGACGGGACTGGAAGAGATTATGCTGAGTGAAATAAGTCAAGCATAGAAAGTCAATTATCATATGGTTTCACTTATTTGTGGAGCATAACAAATAGCATGGAGGACAAGGGGAGATGGAGAGGGTTCTTCTTTTTTTCTTGTAATTGACTTTTGCTAATCTTTTTATTTGTCTGTTTTTGTTTATATATCTTATAAATCTTACTTTTGGGGCTCATTTTGGCTGGGTTTTCTCTTCTATTTCTCTTTTTTCTCTCTTTTTTTCCTTTTTTCTTTCATTTTGGTTCTGACTTCCAGTTGCTCTGAAACTTTCCAGGGTGCACTTTGCCTGGATCATTGGTTGATTTATTCAGCTATATATCCCCTCAACCACTCCTCACCAAAATGACAAGGAGGAACACCCAACAGAGGAAAAATTCAGAGACTGTGCTCTCTGCCACAGAACTATTGGGTATGGACATAAACAGTATGTTGGAAAGGGCATTCAGGGTAACAGTTACCCATGAAATGACTAGGTTGGAGAAAACCATTAGTGACAACATAGAATCTCTTAGGGCAGAAGTGAGACCCAACTGGGCAGAAGTTAAAAATATTATCAATAAGACCCAATCTAATCTAAATAATGTAAAAGCTAGGGTAAGCTTAGGCAGAAGATAGAATTAGTGATCTAGAGGACAAACTGATAGAGAAGAAGGATCAGGAAAAGGCCTGGAACAAACAGCTTAGAAGTCATGAAAACAGAATTAGGGAAATAAATGATGCCATGAAATACTCCAGTGCCAGAATTATTGGGGTCCCTGAGGAGTAGAGAAAGAGAGAAGACTAGAAAATATAGTTGAACAAATTCTGGATGAAAATTTCCCCAGACTGTGGAATGGAACAAGCATTCATGTCCTAGAGACAGAAAGAAGACATCCCCAAGATCAACGAATCTAGAAAGACCTCCAGAAACTTGATTGTGAATTTTCCGAATCATAATTTTAGAAAAGAGGTCCTAAGGGAAGCTAGGGGGAAGAGATTCCTTAAGTACAGAGGAAGGTTCATCAGAATAAAATCTGACCTGTCCGCAGAAACCAGTCTGCCAGAAAGGTCTGGTAGGACACATTCAGGGCACTAAATGAGAAGAAAATGCAGCCAAGAATACTTTATCCAGCAAGGCTGACATTCAAAATGGATGGATAGATAAAGAGCCTCCAAGACCAGCAAGGTTTAAAAGATTATTTAACCACCAAGGTGACACTACAAAAAATATTAAGGGGGTTTCTATAACAAATAAAAGAACCCAAGAGTGACACAGAAAAGAAATCTACAGAGACAATCTACAGAAACAGGGACTTCACAGACAACATGATGTCAATAAAAACTTATCTATGAACAATCACTCTCAACATGAACAGACTAAATGCTCCCATAAAATGGCACATGGTTGCAAATTGGATAAAAAGACAGGACCTATCCATATGCTGTCAACAAGAGACACAAATGGAACTTAAAGATACATCCAGACTGAAAGTGAAGGGATGGAGAACCATCTTTCATGACAATGGGCCTCAAATTAAAGCTGGGGTAATGATTCTCATATAAGATAAATTAGATTTTAAACTAAAGACTGTAGTCAGAAATACAGAAGGACACTACATCATTCTTAAAGTGTCTATCCACCAAGAAGATCTAACAAATGTAAATATTTATGCCCCCAATATAGGAGCAGTCAACTACACAAGCCAACTGTTAATCAAGATAAAGAGTCATACAGATATGAATACAGTAATTGTATGGGATCTTAACAGGTGACTCTCAGTAAAGACAGATCATCCAAACAGAAAACCAATAAAGAAGCAAGAGCTTTGAATGACACATTCAACCAGATGGACCTCAGAAATATATACAGAACATTCGACCCTAAAACAACAGAATACTCATTATTCTTGAGCATACATAGAACTTTCTCCAGAATAGACCACATGCTGGGTCACAAATCAGGGCTCAACTGATACCAAAAGATTGAGATTATTCCCTGTGTATTTTCAGACCACAATGCTTTTAAACTGGAACTCAATCACACAAGAAATGTGAAAATAATTCAAACACTTGGAAGCTAAAGACCAACCTGCTAAATAATCTTTGGATCAACCAAGAAATCAAGAAAGATCTTAACTCATGTAAACCAATGAGAATGAAGACACATTGGTCCAAAACCCATGGGATAAGGCAAAGGCAATTTTAAGGGAGAAACACATAGCCACCCAAGACTCACTTTAAAAAAAAAAAAAAAAAACCAAACTGAAAAATCTTGAATATACCAGCTCCCTTTACACCTTAAAGAACTGGAAAATAAACAAATTAAGCCAACTCCATGCACAAGAAGGGAAATAATCAAGATTAGAGTAGAGATCAATGAGTTAGAAACTAGAGATACAGCAAAACAAATCAACAAAACTAGAAGCTGGTTTGTTGAAAGAATCAATAAGATTGATAAACCATTGGCCAAACTAATCCAAAAGAAAAGAGAGAGGACCCAAATTAATAAAATTATGAATGAAAGGTGAGAGATCATGATGACACCAAAGAAATAGAAACAATTATCAGAAATTATTATCAACAGGTATATGCTAATAACTTAAGCAAACTAGAAGAAATGGATGCATTCCTGAAAACCTACCAACGTCCAAGAATGAAACAGGAATAAATGGACAACCTGAATAGACCAATATCTAGTAACAAGATTGAAGAAGTGATCAAAAACCTCCCTGAAAACAAGAGCCCCGGATGTGATGGATTCCCTGGGGAATTCTACCAAACAGTCAAAGAAGAAATAATACCCATTCTCCTGAAGCTGTTTCAAAAATTAGAAAGAGAAGGAGAACTTCCAGTCTCTTTCTACAAAGCGTGCATTACTCTGATCCCCAAACCAGGCAAAGACCCCACCAAAAAGGAGAATTTCAGACCAATATCCCTGACAAATATGGATGTCAAGATTCTCAACAAGATCCTAGCTAATAAGATCCAGGAGTACATTAAAAAGATTATCCACCATGACCAGGTGGGATTTATCCCTGGGATGCAAGGTTGGTTCAACATTAGCAAATCAATCAATGTGATAGAACAAATCAGTAAGAGAAGAGAGAACCACATGGTCCTCTCAGTTGATGCAGAAAAAGCACTTGACAAAATACAGCATCTGTTCCTGATTAAAACTCTTCAAAGTATACGGATAGGGAATATTCCTCAACTTCATAAAATCAGTCTATGAAAAAAACCCACAGCGAATATCATTCTCAATGGGGAAAAGCTGACAGTCCTCCCTTTGAGATCGGGAACACGACAAGGATGCCCACTCTCACTACTGTTGCTCAATATAGTAGTAGAAGTCCCAGAAACAGCAATCAGAAAACAAAAAGTAATAAAATGTCTTCAAATTGGCAAAGAAGAATTCAAACTTTCTTTCTTCGCAAATGACATGATACTTTATGTGGAAAACCCAAAAGACTCCACCCCCAAACTCCTATAACTCATACAGAAATTTATTAATGTGACAAGATACAAAATTAATCCACAGAAATCAGTTGCTTTCTTATACATTAACAATGAAAGTATAGAAAGGGAAATCAATGCCATTTACTATAGCACTAAGAACCATAAGCTACCTTGGAATAAACCTAACCAAAGAGGTAAAGGATCTATACTTGAGGAACTACAGAACACTCATGAAAGAAATTGAAGGAGACACAAAAAGGTGGAAAAGAATTCCATGCTCATGGATCAGAAGAATCAGAAGAATTTTAAACATTGTTAAAATGTGTACACTGCCTAGAGAAATCTATACTTTCAATGCCATTCCAATCAAAATTCCACCGGTATTTTTCAAAGAGCTGGAGCAAACAATCCTAAAATTTGTATAGAACCAGAAGAGACCCCAAATTGCTAAGGAAATGTTGAAAAAGAAAAACAAAACTGGGGGCATCACGTTGACTGATTTCAAGCTTTACTACAAAGCTATGATCACCAAGACTTCATGGTACTGGCACAATAACAGACACAAAGACCAGTGGAACAGAGTACAGAGCCCAAATATGGACACTCTATGGTCAAATAATCCTTGGCAAAGCAGGAAAAAATATATATAGCGGAAAAAAGACAGTCTCTTCAATAAATGGGGCTGGGAAAATTGAACAGCTATATATAGAAGCACGAAACTCAACCATTCTCTTACACCATACACGAAGATAAACTCGAAATGGATAAAAGACCTCAACACGAGGCAAGAATCCATCAGAATCCTAGAGGAGAACATAGGCAGTAACCTCTTTGACATCAGCCACAACCGCTTTTTTCAGGACATCTCTCCAAAGGCAAAGGAAACAAAAGCGAAAATGACCTTTGGGATTTCATCAACTTCAAAGGCTTCTGCACAAGAAAGGAAGCAGTCAGCAAAAGAAAGAGGTAACCTACAGAATTTGAGAAGATTTTCATAAATGACACTCTAGACAAAGGGCTGATATCCACAATCTATAAAGAACTCAAACTCAGCACTCAAAAAACAGATAATCATGTCAAAAATATGGGCAGAAGATATGAACAGACACTTCTTCAAAGAAGACATACAAACGGCTAACAGACACATGAAAATATATCTTCATCATCATTACTCTAGCCATCAGGGAGATTAAAATCAAAACCACATCGAGATATCACCTTATACCAGTTAGAATGGCCAAAGTTAACAAAACAGTAAACAATTGTTGGAGAGGATGTGGAGAAAGGGGAACCCTCTTAATAGTCTTGGTAGGAATGCAAGTTGGTGCAGCTACTTTGGAAAACATTGCAGAAATTCCTTAAGAAATTAAAAATAGAAAAAAAAAAGAAATTAAAAATAGAGCTACCCTATGACCCTGTTATTGCACTAATGGGTATTTACCCCAAAGATACACATGTAGTGAAAAGAATAGCCATCTGTATCCCAATGTTCATAGCAGCAATGGCCACAATCGCCAGGCTGGGAGGAGCCAAGATGCCCTTCAACAGACGAATGGATAAAGAAGATATGGTCCACATATACAAAGGAGTATTATGCCTCCATCAGAAAGGATAAATACTCAACTTTTGTATCAACATGGAAGGGACTGGAGGTGGTTATGCTGAGTGAAATAAGTCAAGCATAGAGAGTCAATTATCATATGGTTTCACGTACTTGTGGAGCAAAAGGAATAACACAGAGGATATTAGGAGAAGGAAAGGAAAATTGAGTTGGAGGAGGTCGGAGGGGGAGACGAAGCATGAGAGACTGTGGACTCTGAGAAACAAACTGAGGGTTTTGGAGCGAAAAATGGTGTGGAGTTAGGTGAGCCTGGTGGTGGGTATTAAGGAGGGCACATCTTGCATGGAGCAGTGGGTGTTGTGCATAAAGAATGAATCTTGGAACACTGAAAAAATAAAATTAAATTAACAAAAAATGGATGAAAAACCTCAATGTAAGAGAAGAATCCATCAAAACTGACAAGCAGTAACCTCTTCAACATCAGCCACAACAACTTCTTACAAGACACATCTCCAAAGGGAAGTAAAAGAAAACCGAAAATGAACTTTTGGAACTTCATCAAGATAAAAACTTCTGCTTAGCAATGGAAACAGTCAAGAAAACTAAGAATCAACCCATTGAATGGGAAAATATATTTGCAAATGACCTATTTGATAATGGGCTGGTATCCAAGATGTATAAAGAACTTCTCAAACTCAACACACCCCCCCCAAAAAAAATCCAGTCAAGAAATGGGCAGAAGACATGAACAGCCACTTCTTCAAAGAAGACATACCAGTTGGTAAGAGACACATAAAAAAATGTTCTGCATCACTAGCCATCAGGGAAATACAAATCAAAACCACATTGAGATGCCATCTTACACCAGTGAGAATGGTTAAATGAATAAGACAGAGAACATCAAATATTGGTGAGGAACCCTCTTGCACAGTTGGTGGGAATGCGAGCTGGTATAGCCACTCTGGAAAACAATATAGAGTTTCCTCAGTAAGTTAAAAATAGAGCTCCCCTACAACCCAGCAACTGCACTACTAGGTATTCACCCCCAAAGATATAGATGTAGTGAAAAGAAGGTGCATTTGCACCCCAATGTTCATGACAGCAATGTCCATAATAGCCAAACTGTGGAAGGAGCCAAGATGTCCTTCAACAAATGATCACATAAAGACTATGTGTTTCATATATACAAAGGAATGTTACTCAGCTACTAGAAAGGATGAATTCCCACCATTTTAATCAACATGGATGGAACTAGAGGGGATTATGCTAAGTGAAATAAGTCAAGCAGAGAAAGACAATTATCATATAGTTTTACTCATATGTGGAGCATAAGGAATAATGTAGAGGACCATAGGAGAAATGAGAGAAAACTGAAGGGAGGGATATCAGAGAGGGAGTTGAGCCATGAGAGACTACAGACCCTGGGAAGCAAACTGAGGGTTTCGGAGGGGAGGGGCATGGAGTGATGGGGTAGCCACATGATGGGTACTGAGGACAGCATGTGTTGTACTGAGCACTTGGTATTATACGCAACTGATGAATCATTGAACACTGCATCAAAAACTAATGTTTTCTTATACAGTGGCTAACTGAACATAATAATAAAATGCAAATACCTTAAAAAAACAAAGTAACAATGAAATTAATGAAGTTGTAGGATAAAAAATTAATACCCAGAAATCAGTGGCATTTCTGTACACTACTAACTAAGCAGTGGGAAGATAAATTAAGAAAACAATTCCATATATAATTGCATCAATAATAGTAAAATACCTAGGAATAAACTTAACCAAAGAGATGAAAGATCTGTACTCTGAAAACTACAAAACACTGATGAAAGAAATTTAAGATGACATAAAAAATGGAATGATATTCCTTGCTCATGGGTTGGAAGAATTAACAGTGTTGAAATGTCCACATTATCCAAAGCAATGAATAGAGTCAATGCAATCCCTATCGAAATACCAGCAGTATTTTTCACAAAACAAAACTACATAATAGCAAACTTTGTATTGAAATGCAAAAGACCCTGAATAGCCAAAACTATCTTGAGAAAACAAAACAAAACAAAGCAAGGGGTATCACAATCTGAGATATTAAGTTTACCACAAAGCTGTAGTACTCAGAACAGTATGGTACTGAAATGAAAATAGATGCATAAATTAATGAAACAGAATACAGAGTGCAGAAACAAAGCCATATTTATATGGTCAATTAATTTATAGAAAAGGAGACAAAATATATGGTAGGGAGAAGACTATCTGTTCAATAAATGGTGTTGGGAAATCTGGATTAACTACAATAAAATGAACCTGTACCACTATCTAACACCATACACAGAAACAAAACATAAATTAAAAACCTAGGGGAACCTCTGTGGCTCCGTTCGTTAAACCTCTGCCTTCAGCTCAGGTCGTGGTCTCAGGGTCCTGGGGTCGAGCCCTGCATCGGGTTCTCTGCTCATTGGAGAGCTTGCTTCCTCCTCTCTCTCTGCCTGCCTCTCTGCCTCCTTGTGATCTCTCTCTCTTTGTTAAATAAATAAAATCTTTAAACGAAAAACAAAACAAAACAAACCCCCTAAATGTGAGAGCTGAAACCATTAAAATCCTAGATGAGAATGCAAGCAGTAATATATCTGACATTGGCCATAGCAACATTTTTCTGGATATGTCTCCTGGGGCAGGGGAACAAAAACAAAAATGAACTATTGGTACTAGATTAAAATAAAAGACTTTTGTACAGTGAAAGAAACCATCATCAAAACAAAAAGGCAACCTGTGAATGGGTGAAGAGATTTATAATGATTTATCCAATAAGGGGTTAATACCCAAAATATATGTAAAAACAACACAAAACAAACAAAAAAAAACCTGTTCTCTGTTCTCAGAATTTTCTATATTCAGCATCTTTTACTTTTACAATAGAAAGAAAAAAGAAAAAATGTTTTATAAAAAATAAGGACTGTGTGTGTGTATTTGGGAATAGGGGTGGAAGAACACTAATGAGATATGGTTCTTGGCACTTGGGGACTGGAAGAGAAGTAATGCAACCAAGGTTAGAGTATTCCATGGAAAGCTGAAAGTAGCTATTTATGAGTTGGAACTCTTTTGTTACTTCTCAGAAGGAATTTAGAACCTGAAATGGGTATATGGAATGCAAATTTTTCATGTTTATATTCTCTGTAATGGTAGGTTTTGGAAAAGAGAGGGTGAGTACCTGGGCAAAGTGGTAGCAGTGGGAAATATAGTGACAGCTTCAAGCTCAAATTCAGCCATAGGACAAAAATTTGGTTTTCATCCTAACGCTCCCTCCATCCCCCCCACCCATGCCACACTCTCCGTACCCTAAAGAGGGCCTGACAGAATAAACTGCTCACTGTTTCAGTGTTTGTTGATGGGAACATTGAGTGGCAAAGAGATAGAGGCCTTTCTACCTAGAAGTTCCTATCTAGGCTTTTCCTCTGTTTCAGTTTTTTTTTTCTTTAGTTTTTTTTTTTTTTTTTTTTAAACGAAGGTTGTTTTCACATATACACAAACTCAATGACTACCATATTTTATTTTTAGCTTGTTTTTTTGTTTTTTTATACAAATATTACTTGTTTATTATAGCAAAATGTAAAAATGCAGGTTTGCAAATAAAACATAAATAAAAGTATGAATGAGTGAGTGAATGAATGAATGAATGAATGAAACTACCTGCAATTCCACCACCACCACCTAAAGATAAACCTGTATACATTTTGGTACACATCCATTGAGACATTTTTCTGTGTATTTATTCTTGCAGTGTGATTATGTTGTTTTGTAACCTATTTTCTTTCACTTATCATACATATCTTTCCAGGGTTATTAAAAATTTTTATTTTTGGGGTGGGATAAGATGTCAGCTAAGAAGGAGGAGGCGCCATTTCAACCTGTCCCCTAAAGTGAGCTGATTACGTACCAAAGAACTCTGATCACTCATGAAGTCAGCCTGAGATTAGAATTATACACTTCTGGATCTCTATGGGGGCAGAAGACACCAGTGGGCAGGTAAAGCGGAGTGGAAACATTGATCGGACTGATATCAGATGATAAACAAAAGAGGGAGGGAGCCACCAGAAGTGACCCATTGAAAAGTAATACCCCGATACGAGAGTGCCCTGTGATTGGGGACCAGCATTAACTTGGAGTTAATGAAAAAAAGCAAAGGATTGTAGCGGGAAATTGGGGGAATCGGGTGGTTAGGGACAGGCGCTTAAGCCCGCTAACTCAGGACAGTCACCGCTGGTGCTGAGCCAGAGAGTGCAGTGAAGAGGCCAGGTCTTGGTCTCTGAGCTGCCATTCTGCCTGACAGCATCTGGGTGGCTGCACCCGTGAGGGGACCTCACTAGCTGGCAGAACCACAGGCTTTTGCACTCTGCACATGCACGCATGCTGCACGACCAGAGTCTGAGTCTCGCCCTGCACCCTCCCCTAAGAGAGGTGGGTGCAGGCGCCAGTCAGCCTGTGCTCTCTCCCACCCAGAGAGTCGGAGGACTCCCAACCCGGGCCAGCGTGAAAATCTCAGTGTACTATCTCTGCTTGGGACCTCTCTGGCGGTCTGGATCTGCCCAGACAGCCACGGCTAGTATTTCTCGTGGTTTTAGGTACAAGCGGGAGTTCCTGGAACCCCAGAGACCATGACTGGGAATGTGCTCTGCCAGCGGCAGAGAGAAAATTTATGTGCTCTGGAGCACCCAGAGGGGAAGAAACAGAAGCTTCTCTCTGAGAGGGAGGTCTGGGTGCAGTTTGCTTTCCTCTAAACCTCCAAAAACTGCCAAAAGCCACCAAGGGGAGATAAAACAAATGAACAAACAAGCAAAAAAACCTTCAGAGAACAAAAGCCTGAAAAACTGGTTTCCCCAGAGCCCAGTGCCTTGATGGGGACAGGAGGACTTAACTCAGGCAACAGGGCCTGAAAAACCACGTGGCAGGCCCCCCCCCACCCCAGAAAGCTGGGCCAAAAGAAAAAAAAAAGACAAGAGGACAACCACCACTACTTCATAGATATAACTTTTTCTTTTCATTTTTTAAAATTTATTTTCAGCATAGCAGTATTCATTGTTTTTGTACCACAATCAGTGCTCCATGCAATCCGTGCCCTCTCTAATACCCACCACCTGGTTCCCCCAACCTCCCACCACCCCACCTCTTCAAACCCTTCAGATTGTTTTTCAGAGTCCATAGTCTCTCATTGTTCACCTCCCCTTCCAATTTCCCCCAACTCCCTTCTCCTAACTCCCCATGTCCTCCATGCTATTTGTTATGCTCCACAAATAAGTGAAACCATATGATAATTGACTCTCTCTGCTTGACTTATTTCACTTAGCATAGATACAACTTTTATTTATTTATTTTAAATATTTTATTTATTTGACAGACAGCGATCACAAGTAGGCAGAGAAGCAGGCAGAGAGAGAGAAGGAAGCAGGCTCCCTGCTGAGCAGAGGAGGGATGTGGGGCTAGATCCCAGGACCCTGGGACTGTGACCTGAGCAAAAGGCAGAGGCTTTAACCCACTGAGCCACCCAGGCGCCCCCAAATTTTATTTTTAATTCATTCCCGCTATTCTGGTTCTTATCATTTTTTAAAAATATACAACTTTTGAACCTATTTACCATCACAATGAGATGTTCAGTACATCAAATTCCATACAAACTTTTTACCTGAACTTTTTTGATATATATACTTGTGTTTTTCTTTTGCTTTTCTATTTTTTATTTTATTTTATTTTATTATTATTATTTTTTAATATTCATATAGAGATAAGCTTCAAGGTAATCCCCTTTCCCCAATCAATGCTATCCTTATAGAAAAACCAGTTTTAATCCCCCTTTATCTCAGGAAAGTTGAGTCCTTTAAGAAAGATATCAAGATACACCCAGGAAGAATCAAAATAACCTTCCTCGCCCACACTGAGAATTTATAACCACTCTCCCATCTTTTTCTTCTGTCAGTGTTTCTGTGTATTTGTTTTTGTTCTGAGTATATAAATCTTATACTTGGGGTTCTTTTTGACGAAGTTCTTTTATTTATTTATTTATTTTTTCTCTTGTCATCTACTCTTGTCGGTCTTTTTGTTTGTCTGTTTTTGTTTGTCTACTTCATAAATCTTACCTTGGGGCCCATTTGGGCTAGGCCTTCTCTTTTATCTTTCTTTTTTTTCCCCTCTCTTTCTTTTTTTTTTCTTTTTACTTTCTTTTTGGTGGGAACTCTCGATTGCTCAGAAGCATTCCAGGGTGCATGTTGCTTGCACGATGGCTGATACATTCGGCTACACATCCGTTCAGCCATCTCTCACCAAAATGGCTAAGAGGAGGAATGCCCAACAGAGGAAAAATTTAGAAACTGGGCCCTCTCCATCAGAGTTATTGGATATGGACATAGACAGTATGTCGGAAAGGGAATTCAGGCTAATAATTATCTAGGCAATAGCTAGGTTGGAGAAAGCCTTTGATGACAAATTGGAATTGATCAGGGCAGAAGTGAAAACCACCAGGGATGATGTTAACCATGTTCTCAATGAGTTCCAATCTAATCTAAATTCTCTAAGAGCTAGGGTAACTGAAGCAGAAGATAGAATTAGTGATCTGGAGGACAGATAGAGAAAAAGGATAAGGAGGAAGCTGGGAACAAACAGCTTAGAATCCATGAAAACAGAATTAGGGAAATAAATGATGCCATGGAAAGTTCCAACGTCAGAATTATTGAAATCCCTTAGGGGGAGGAAAAAGAAAGACGACTAGAAGATATAGTTGAACAATTCTCCATGAAAATTTTCCCAATCTGGTGAATAGAACCAGCGTTCATGTATTAGAGGCAGAAAGGGCTTCCCCCAAGATCATAGACTCTTGAAAGAGCTCCAGACACCTGATTGTGAAAATGATGAATCATAATTGTAGAGAGGAGCTCTTGAAAGCAGCGAGGGCAAAGATATTCCTTACATACAGAGGAAAGCCCATCAGAATAATGTCAGATCTGTCCACAGAAATCTGGCAAGCCAGCAAAGTCTAGCAAGACATATTCAGGGCAATAAATGAGAAGAACATGCAACCAAGAATACTTTATCCAGCAAGATTGACATTCAGAATGGTTGGAGAGATAAAGAGCTTCCAAGACCAGCAAGGTTTAAAAGAGTATGTGACCACCAAGCTGGCACTGCAGGAAATATTAAGGGGGGTGCTATAAAAGTGGAAAAAAATGAATAATATCATTGAACAGAAATACATGGAGACAATCTATAGAAACAAAGACTTCACAGGTAACAAGATGTCAATAATATCTCTCAATAATCACTCTCAATGTGAATGGCCTAAATGCATCCATAAAAGGACACATGGGTTGCAGGACCCATCCATATGTTGTCTACAAGAGACCCATTTTGAACCTAAAGATACACCTGACTGAAAGTGAAGGGATGGAGAAGCATCTTTCATGCCAATGGGCCTCAAAAGTAGGCTGGGGTAGCAATTCTCATATCAGATAAATTGGATTTTCAACTAAAGACTGTAGTCAGAGATACAGAAGGACACTATATAATTCTTAAAGGGATTACCCACCAAGAAGATCTAACAATTGTAAATATTTATGCCCCCAATATGGGAGCAGCCAATTACATGAGGAATCTGTTAATCAAGATAAAGACTCATATTGATATGAATACATTAATAGTAGAAAATCTTAACATGCCACTCTCAGTAATAGACAGATCATCCAAGCAGAAAATCAATAAAGAAACAAGAGCATTGAATGACACATTGGACCAGATGGACCACATAGATATATACAGAACATTCCACCCTAAAATAACAGAATACTCATTCTTCTCAACTGCACATGGAACCTTCTCCAGACAAGACCACATACTAGGTCACAAATCAGGGCTCAACTGATACCAAAAGACTGAGATTATTCCCTGCATATTCACAGATCACAATGCTTTGAAACTGGAGCACAACCACAAGGAAAAGTTTAGAAGGAATTCAAACACCTGGAAGATAAAAGCGACCTTGCTTAAGCATGCTTGGATCAACCAGGAAATCAAGGAAGAACTTAAACTACTCACAGAAACCAATGATAATGAAGACACTTTGGTCCAAAACCTATGGGATACAGCAAAGGTGGTCCTAAGGGGGAAATACATAGCCATCCAAGCTTCACTCAAAAAAATAGAAAAATCCAGAATACACCAGCTGTCTCTACACCTTAAAGAACTGGAGAATCAACAACAAATTAAGCAAACTGCACACACAAGAAGGGAAATAAGACTAGAGCAGAGATCAATGAGATAGAAACTAGAGATACAGTAGAACACATCAATGAAACTAGAAGCTGGGTTTTTTTTTTTTTTTTTTTTTTAAGAATCAATAAGATTGATAAACCATTGGCCAAACTAATCCAAAAGAAAAGACAGAAGTCTTAAATTAATAAAATTATGAATGAAAAGGGAGAGATCACAACTAACACCATGGAAATAGGAATAATCATCAGAAATTATTATGAAAACTTATATGTCAAGATGTTAAGCAACCTAGATGAAATGGATGCTTTCCTGGAAAACTATAAACTTCCAAAACTGAATCAGGAAGAAATTGGCAACCTGAATAGACCAAATCTAGTAATGAGATTGAAGCAGTGATCAAAAACCTCCCCAAAAACAGGAGCCCAGGACCTGATGGATTCCCTGGGGAAGTCTACCAAACTTTCAAAAAAGAAACAACACCTATTCTCCTGAAGCTGTTTCAAAAAATTGAAGCAGAAGGAAAACTTCCAGACTCTTTTTATGAAGCCAACATTACCCTGATCCCCAAACCAGGCAAAGACTCCACCAAAAAGGAGACTTTCAGACCAATATCACTGATGAATATGGATGCTAAGATTCTCAACAAAATCCTAGCAAAAAGGATCCAACAGTACATTAAAAAGATTATCCACCATGACCAGGTAGGATTCATCCCTGGGTTACAAGGATGGTTCAAAATTCGCAAATCAATCAATGTGATAGAACAAATCAATAAGAGAAGAGAGAAGAACCACATGGTCCTCTCAATTGATGCAGAAAAAACATTTGACAAAATTGAGCACCTGTTCCTGATTAAAATGTTTCAAAGTATAGGGATAGAGGAAACAGTCCTCAACTTCATCTATCTATGAAAAACCCACAGCAAATATCATCCTCAATGGGAAAAAGCTCACAGCCTTCCCGTTGAGATCAGGAACACGACAAGAATGCCCATTATCACCACTCTCGTTCAACATTGTGATAGATGTCCTAGAAACAGCAATCAGACAACAAAGAGAAATAAAAGGTATTCAAATTGGCAATGAAGAAGACAAACTCTCTCTCTTCAAGAGATGACATGATACTTTATATGGAAAACTGAAAGGACTCCACTCCAAACTACTAGAACTCATACAGCAATTCAGCAACGTGGCAGGATACAAAGTCAATGTACAGAAATCAGTGGCTTTCTTATACACTAACAATGAAAATACAGAAAGGGAAATTAGAGAATTGATTCCATTTATTATAGCACCATGAACCATAAGATACCTGGGAATAAACCTAACCAAAAAGGTAAAGGATCTGTACTCGAGGAACTACAGAACACTCATGAAAGAAATCAAAGAAGACACAAAAATATGGAAGACCATTCCATGCTCATGGATCGGAAGAATAAATATTGTTATAATGTCTATACTGCCTAGAGCAATCTATATTTTCAATGCCATTCTGATCAAAATTCCACCAGGATTTTTCACAGAGATGGAATAAACAATCCTTAAATTTGTATGGAATCAGAAGAGACCCTGAATTGCCAAGGAAATGTTGAAAAAGAAAAAAAAAAAAACTGGAGGCATCACATTTCCTGATTTCAAGCTTTACTACAAAGCTGTAGGCAGAAAGCATGGTACTGGCATAAAAACAGACACATAGGCCATTGGAACAGAGTGGAGAGCCCAGATATGGACCCTCAAATCTATGGTCAAATAATCTTCAACAAAGAAGGAAAAAATATACAGTGGAAAAAAGACAGTCTCTTCAATAAATGGTGCTGGGAAAATTGGACAGCTATATGCAGAAGAATGAAACTCGACCATTCTCTAACACCATACACAAAGTAAACTCGAAATGTATAAAATACCTCAACATGAGGCAGGAATCCATCAGAATCCTAGAGGAGAACATAGGCAGTAACTTCTTTGATATCAGCCACAGCAATGCCTTTCAAGACATGTCTCCAAACGCAAAAGAAACAAAAGCTAAAATGAACTTTTCAGACTTCATCAAGATCAAAAGCTTCTGCACAGCAAAGGAAACAGTTAACAAAACAAAGAGGCAACCCACGGAATGGGAGAAGATATTTGCAAATGACAGTGCAGACAAAAGGCTGATATCCAGGATCTATAAAGAACTTCTCAAACTCAACACCCACAAAACACATAATCATATCAAAAAATGGGCAGAAGACATGAGCAGACACTTCTCTAATGATGACATACAAATGGCTATCAGACACATGAAAAAATGTTCATCATCACTAACCATAAGGGAGATTCAAATCAAAGCCACATTGAGATACCACCTTACACCAGTTAGAATCGCCAAAATTAAAAAGACAGTAAACAACCTGTGTTGGAGAGGATGCGGAAAAAGTGAACCCTCTTACACTGTTGGTGGGAATGCAAGTTGGAATGCAGCCACTTTGGAAAAAACTGTGGAGATTCCTTAAGAAATTAAAAATAAAGTTTCCCTTTGACCCTACAATTGCACTACTGGGTATTTACCCCAAAGATACAGATGTAGTGAAAAGAAGGGCCATCTGTACCCCAATATTTATAGCAGCAATGGCCTCGGTCACCAAACTGTGGAAAGAATAAAGATGCCCTTCAATTGATGAATGGATAAGGAAGATGTGGTCCATATACACTATGGAGTATTATGCCTCCATCAGAAAGGATGAATAGCCAACTTTTGTAGCAACATGGATGGGACTGGAATAGAATATGCTGAGTGAAATAAGTCAGGCAGAGAGAGTCAATGATCATATGGTTTCACTTATTTGTGGAGCATAAGAAATAACACGGAGGACATGGGGAGATGGAGAGGAGATGGGAGATGAGGGATATTGGCAGTGGAGATGAACCATGAGAGACTATGTACTCTGAAAAACAATCTGAAGTTCTTGAAGGGGCAGGGGGTGGGAAGGTGTGTGAGCCTGGTGGTGGGCATTATGGAGGGCATATATTGCATGGAACAGTGTGTGTGGTGCATAAAGAATGCATTCTAGGACACTGAAAAGAAATTAAAAAATAAAAAAATAATTATTTTGGTACTTTAAAAAGTTACTTTATACATTTATCTATCTATCTATCTATTTATTTATTTATTTATTTATTTATTTATTTGACAGACAGAGATTACAAGTAGGCAGAGAGGCAGGCAGAGAGAGAGGAAGGGAAGCAGGTCCGCTGCTGTGCAGAGATCCCGATGCGGGGCTCAAATCCTGGACCCTGGGATCATGACCTGAGCCAAAGGCAGATGTTTCAACCCACTGAGCCACCTAGGCTCCCCCCAAAATTACTTTAAGATGCTCAACATTTTAATGTATTCCCTTTGTAAAAATTGAAATGTATAAAATGTGCTAAGAAGATTAAAAAAAAATCAACGCTCTCTTTAACCACCAGTCTCACCTCTACACTAGTCCTTGTCCTCTTCTCCATTTCTCAGAAATAACTACTATTATCATTGGTGTGTATTCTTATAGCTGGCTGTCTAAAAATCTCCATCTATCACCTATGTATATATGTCTCTATCATCTCTCTCTGTCTCTGTGTGTCTCTCTCTCCCTGTATTTGTGTGTGTATATGACTTAATGACATATATATGACATTATCTTGAGTGGTCTTCATGGTGTTTATTTTCAATATAAATGGTATCATCTTGAACATAGTCTGAAATTTACTTTTCTCACTCAAAAGCATGACTTGGATATCTATATGCATTTCATTGTATTTAATTGATATATGGTCTTGTGTGGTATAGTTACACCATCATTTATTTGAGTACATCACTACTGAGGTAGGTTTAAATTGTTTCTAATTTTTCACTATTATCAACAACACTGAGATAAATATCTTTGATTTGTCTCCTTGTGCATATGTGTAGGAATGTTCCTATAGGAGAGATACCAGGAGAGAAATAAGGTCATAGGATGCATAACACTTAGCTTCAACATTTATCAGCACATGGCCAACCTTGTTTCATCTAAATTCCACCCCATAGACACTGGATTATTTTAAAGCAAATGGTATCATCTGGATGCTTATTTTGAAATTCAGCTTATACTGAAAAATTGTCTCTAAGATGTCTATACCAATTCATTGCCCCACCAACAGTGTTTGAGGTTACCTATTTTCAATACCTTTGTCAAATTTGAAATTATCAAACTTTAAAAATCTGCTAACCAGGAATAATATTTTATTATTGTTTTAAGTTGCAGTAGCCTAATTAGTTGTGAAATTGTTCATCTTTTCATATACTTAATAACTATTTGCTTTTCCTCTTCTGTGAAATTCCTGTTCAAATTCTTTGCTGATTTTTCCATTTTGGTTTGTCTTTTTATGAAACAAATTATATGCTTATGCATGAAAGAACACATAATAAATATATAAAATGTTAGCTTGTATTTAGCATTTTGAATTTTGAGACAAGTAGACTTTTCTTAGCACCTGTTGATTCTTTCACTTTTTTAATTGTTGACCACTTGTTATTTTCTACACTTCAGAGAATTCCTACCCTTATAAAAATTATTATTTGGCCAAGTGGGAGAGATTGACAATTAAATGGCCACACATATAAATATATATTTACTAATAATTATAATTACAAATAATTATGTTAAATAAAACTACCCCAACTGAAAGGCTTGAAGTAGTCAGGCTGGTGGACCATTGGGTAGGCTGGGATAGAAAAGGGTGAGTAGCAGTTGCTCTCATTCAAACAGCCAGAACCAATAGGAAAGAATATCTCATCTCCTGAATACATTTACCCTCTAAAGCTGTTTCTCATTAGCTTTAGTGTCACAATCTGCTTGGAAGGTACTGCTTTATGAAATAGAGTTAGCAGCTGTGGAGGAGCAAGATAACAGAGGGTAGGAGACCTAAATTTCTTCTGGTCCCAGGAATTCACCTAGCCATTTATCAAACCATTCTGAACACCTACAAATTCAACAGGAGATTGAAAAATAGCAGCAATTCTATGAACAGAAAAGTGACCACTTTCTGGAAGTGTATATTTTTCTGGGGTCATTGTTACCCTTTCATCATTTTGTTCTATCATTCTATTCTTCTCTGGACAAGATGACAAGGCAGAAAAAGTCAACTCAAAAAAAAAAAAAAAAGAACATGAGGCAGTAGCTACTGCTAGGGACTTAATCAATATGGGCATTAATAATATCTCAGCAGTAGAGTTCTGAATGATGATTATAAAGATGTTAGCTGGGCTTGAAAAAAAAAGCATAGAAGGTATTAGATAATCCCTTTCTGGAGAAATATATCCCCCTTCTAGAGAAATAAAATAATTAAATCTAACAAAGCTGAAATAAAAAAAAAATACTAATGAAGCACAATAAAAATGGAAGCTCTTTCTGTTATGATAAGTGAGGCAGAAGAGAGAATTAGTGATAGAGAAGATCAAATGATAGAGAATAAAGAAGCTGAGAAAAAGGGAGATAAACAACTACTGGATCACGAGGGGAGAATCTGAGAAATAAGTGACACCATAAGATGAAGCAGTATTAAAATAATGGTATCCCAGAAGAAGAAGAAAGAGAGAGAGGGGCAGAAGGTATATTGGAGCACATTATAGCAGAGAACGTCCCTAATTTGGGGAAGAAAACAATCATCAAAATCCAGGAGGCAGAGTAAGCCTCCCTCAAAATCAATAAAAATAGATCAACATCCCATCATCTAATGGTAAAACTTACAAGTCCCAGTGACAAAGAGAAAATTCTGAAAGCACCTCGAGACAAGAGGTCTGTAAGCTACAATGGTAGAAATATTAGATTGGCAGCAGACCTATCCACAGGGACCTGGTAGTACAGAAAGGACTGTCATAATATACTCAGAGCATTAAAGAGAAAAATATGCAGCCAAGAATACTTTATCCAGCTAGGCTGTCATTGAAAATAGAGGGAGACATAAAAGGCTTCCAGGACAAACGAAATCTAAGAGAATTTGCAAACAACAAACCAGCCCTACAGGAGATATTGAAAGGGGTCCTCTAAGCAAAGAGAGACCTTAAAAGTATAAGTCCAGAAAAGAACAAAGGCAATATACATTAAGAGTCACTTTACCGGCAATACAATGACATTAAATTCATATCTTTCAATAGTTACTCTGAATGTAAATGAGCTAAATGCCCCAATCAAAAGACACAGGGTATTAGAATGGATAAAACAACAAGACCCATCAATATGCTGTCTACAAGAGACCTAAAGACACCTCCATATTTAAAGCGAGGTAGTGGAAAACAATTTACCGTTTTAATGGACATCAGAAGAAAACTGGGGTGGCAATCCTTATATCAGACAAATTAGATTTTAAACCAAAGTGTGTAACAAGAGATGAGAAAAGACATTATATCATACTTAAAGGATGTGTCCCACAAGAATATCTAACAATTTTAAATATATATGCTCCGAACATGGGAGCAGCCAACTACATAAACCAATTAATAACAAAATCAAAGAAACATATCAATAATAATAAAATAATAGGGGACTTTAGCACCGCCCTCACTGAAATGGACAGATCATCCAAGCAAAAGATCAACAAGGAAATAAAGGCCTTAAATGACACACTGGACCAGATGGACATCACAGATACATTCAGAACGTTCCATCCCAACACAACAGAATACACATTCTTCTCTAGTGCACATGCAACATTCTCCATAAAAGATCGTATCCTGGGTCACAATCGGATTTCAGCTGGTACCAAAAGATTGGGATAATTTCCTGCATATTTTCAGACCACAAGGCTCTGAAAATAGTACTCAACCACAAGAGGAAATTTGGAAATAATTCAAATGCATGGAGGCTAAAGAGTATCCTACTAAAGAATGAATGGGTCAACTGGGAAATGGAAGAAGAATTGAAAAAATTTCATGGAAACAAGTGATAATGAAAACAAAACTGTTCAAAATCTGTGAGACACAGCAAAGGCAGTCCTGAGAGGAATGTATATAGCAATACAAATCTTTCTCAAGAAATAAGTAAAGGTCTCAAGTACACAACCTAATGCTACACCTAAAGAAGCAAGAGAAAGAACAACAAAGAAAGCCTAAACCCTGAAAAAGAAGAGAAATAATAAAGATCAGAGCAGAAAGCAATGAAATAGAAACCAAAAGAACAGTAGAACAGATCAAGGAAACTAGGAGCTGGTTCTTTGAAAGAATTAATAAGATTGATAAACCCCTGGTCAGACTTATCAAAAAGAAAAGAGAAAGGACCCAAGTTAAAATCGTGAATGAAAGAGGAGAGATCACAACCAACATCAAGGAAATACAATTATAAAAATATATTATGATCAAATATATGCCAGGAAATTTGACAAATTTTCTTTTTGTCAGGAAATTACCAAAATCATTCAGAGACCTCATCCAAAAGAAGAGCTACAGACCCATATCCCTGATGAACACAGATGCAAAAATTCTCACCAAAATACTAGCCAATAGGATCCAACTGTACATGGAAAGGATTTTTCACCAGAACGAGGTTGGATTTATTCCTGGGGTGCAAGGTTGGTTCAACACCCACAAATCAATCAATGTGATACAATACATTAATAAAAGAAACAACAAAAAGCACAAGATACTCTCAATAGTTCCTGAAAAAGCATTTGACAAAGTACAGCACCCTTTCTTGAACAAAACTCTTCACAATGTGGGTATAGACCTCAATATCATAAAAGCCCTCTATGAAAAATCCACAGCAAATATCATTCTGAGGGGAAAAACTGAGAGAATTTTCCCCAAGGTCAGGAACTTGACAGGGCTGTCCACTATCACCACTTCTATTTAACATAGTACTAGATATCCTAGTTTCAGGAGTCAGACAACAAAAGTAAATAAAAGTCATCCAAATCAGCAAAGAAGTCAAACTCTCACTCTTTGCAGATGATATGGTACTTTATGTGGAAAACCCAAAAGACTCCACTCCAAAACTACTAGAACTCATACAGGAATTCAGTAAAGTGTCAGGATATAAAATCAATGCACAAAAATCATTTGCATATCTATACATAAACAGCAAGACAGAAGAAAGAGAAATTAAGGAGTTAATCCCATTTACAATTGCACCCCAAACCATACGATACCTAAAGAGGCATAAGGTATCTAAGATAACCAAAGAAGCAAATAATCTGTGCTCAGGTAACTATAGAGTACTCATGAAGGAAATGAAGGAAGACAGAAAGAAATGGAAAAACTTTCTATGTTCATGGATTGGAAGAACAAATACTATGAAAATGACTATGCTACCTAGACCAGTTTACGCATTTACTGCAATCTCTATTAAAATAACACATGTTGTTTCCTGTCTTGCTAATTTTGGCCATTCTAACTAGTGTAAGGTGGTATCTCAATGTGGTTTTAATTTGAATCTCCCTGATGGCTAGTGATGATGAACATTTTTTCATGTGTCTGATAGTCATTTGTATGTCTTCATTGGAGAAGTGTCTGTTCATATCTTCTGCCCATTTTTTGATATGATTGTCTGTTTTGTGTGTGTTGAGTTTCAGGAGTTCTTTATAGATTCTGGATATCAACCTTTTGTCTGTACTGTCATTTGCAAATATCTTCTCCCATTCCGTGGGTTGTCTCTTTGTTTTGTTGACTGTTTCCTTTGCTGTGCAGAAGCTTTTGATTTTGATGAAGTCCCAAAAGTTCATTTTAGCTTTTGTTTCCTTTGCCTTTGGAGACATATCTTGAAAGAAGTTGCTGTGGCTGATATCGAAGAGGTTACTGCCTATATTCTCCTCTAGGATTCTGATAGATTCCTGTCTCATGTTGAGGTCTTTTATCCATTTTGAGTTTATTTTTGTGTACGGTGTAAGAGAATGGTGGAGTTTCATTCTTCTACATATAGCTGTCCAATTTTCCCAGCACCATTTATTGAAGAGACTGTCTTTTTTCCACTGTATATTTTTTTCCTGTTTTGTCGAAGATTATTTGCCCATAGAGTTGAGGGTCCATATCTGGGCTCTCTAAAATAACATTAATTTTTTCAAATAAATAGAACAAATAATCCTAAAATTTATATGGAACTAGAAAAGACCCTGAATAGCCAGAGGAATGTTGAAAAAGAAAACCAAAGTTGGCAGCATCACAATTCCAGACTTTAAGCTCTATTACAAAGCTGTAACCATCAAGATGATATGGTACTGGCACAAAAACAGACACATAGATCAATGGAAGAGAATAGAGGGCCCAGAAATTGACCCTCAACTCTATGGTCAACTAATCTTCCACAAAGCAGGAAAGAATATCCAATGGAAAAAAGACAGTCTCTTCAACAAATGGTGCTGGGAAAATTGGAAAGCCACATACAGAAGAATGAAACTGGACCATTTCCTTATACAATACACAAAAATAGACTCAAAATGGATTAAAGAACTCAATGTGAAACAGGAATCCATCGAAATCCATGAGGAGAAGAGAGGCAGCAACCTCTTTGACCCCAGCCTCAGCAAATTCTTCCTAGAAACATCACCAAAGGCAAGGGAAGCAAGGGCAAAAGTGAACAAATGGGACTTCATCAAGATCAAAAGCTTTTGCACAGAAAAGGAAACAGTCAACAAAACTAAAAGACAGCCAACAGAATGGGAGAAGATATTCCCAAGTGACATATCAGATAAAGGGCTAGTATCCAAAATCTATAAAGAACTTATCAAACTCAGCAACCAAGGCACAAATAATCTGATCAACAAGAGAAGACATGAACAGACATTAGTGCAAAGAAGACATGAACAGACATTTCTGCAAAGAAGACATTCAAATGACCAATAGATACATGAAAAAGTGCTCAACATCACTCAGCATCAAGGAAATACAAATCAATGCCACAGTGAGATGCCACCTCACACCAGTCAGAATGGCTAAAATTAACCAGTCAGGAAATTACAGGTGTTGGGGAGGATACAGAGAAAGGGGAATCCTCCTACACTGTTGGTGGGAATGTAAGTTGGTGCAACCATTCTAGAAAACAGTATGGAAATTCCTCAAAAATTTGAAAATAGAGCTACCCTACATCCCAGCAATTGCACTACTGAGTATTTACCCTAAAGATACAAAAGTAGTGATCTGAAGGGACATGTGAACCCTAATGCTTATAGCAGCAATGTCCATAATAGCCAAACTATGGAAAGAGCCCAGATGTCCATCAACAGATGAATGTATAAAGAAAATATGATACACACACACACACACACACACACACACACACACACACACACAGGAATATTATGTACCCACTAAAACCCCCCAAATCTTGCCATTTGCAATGACATGGATGGAACTAGAGGGTATTATGCTAAACAAAACTCGTGAATCAGAGAAAGACAATTATCATATGATCTTACTGGTATGAGGAATTTGAGAAACAAGACAGGATCATAGGGTAAGGGAGTGGAAAATGAAAGAAGATGAAACCAGAGAAAGAGAGAAATCATAAGAGACTCTTAATCTCAGGAAACAAACTGATGGTTGCTGAAGGGGAGGGGGGTAGGAAGGATGGGGTGGCTGGTTGATGGACATTGGGGAGGGTATGTGCTATGGGGAGTGCTATGAATTGTGTAAAACTGATGAATCACAGACCTGTACCCTTGAAACAAATAATACATTATATGTTAAAAAATGAAAATAAATTAAAAAAAAAAAACTAAAGCTTGATATAAAACAAAAACAAAGGAAATAAAGTTGGCTGTAAAAACACTGGTTGAATGTGTCATCTAGTGCTTCCTTATTAATCTTTGGCCAAAAATGAGTCAGAGACTCCTGTATCCCCAGGACAAATACACTGGACCTTTCTAGGGAAGCCAATAAAAGCATGCAATGGATAGGCTAAGTGCCTTCTGAAAAAACTTGGGGAAATCTAGCAGGACCGTGTGTGATACTGGATTTATAGCACTATTGATACCATCAGAAGCAACGATATTAGCAACATGAAAACTCAGAGCAATAGTATGAATATCAAGATCTATAAGAACAAGAGCAACAACATCAACTAGGGCAAGAATATAAACCACATCAGCAGGCGATGTAAGACAGAGGGTGATAAGGACACTTCAGACTTTTTTTAACCTATCTATCTATCTGCCATGCTCTGCAGTGAGAAACCACCTCCAGCTTCAAAAGCCATGAAATGCAGGGTAAAGTGTGGCCCCAGAGTGATCCATCAAACTCCAGTGATCCACTGTATAGACACAACCCACCATTAGGAAAATCACAATACTAAGTAAGAACTGCTCCAAACTGTTTATATATTTGCAAGTCCAAATAATTTGGGGAAAATGGTCCATTTTGTCTGTTCTTTGCACCCACATTTCCACTTTTTTCATGCTAGATTGTGAGATACCTTCATAATCTTGGAACCTAAGAAAGTCTTCCTAAAACAAAAAATGGTTTCGCCTATGGTAGGTGACAGTGGCCAGAATGGCTACTCCTTATGATGCTTTATAAAAAATAGAATGTCCTTTACTTGAATTGACTCATTATTTTAAGTCCTTAACCCCCGAGAGGCAGAAAAATATAAGACCTCGAATTCTTCAGGACTCATGGCTCTCTGGCTGATCAGAGCTTCCTGATATGGCTTGAGGCTAGGTTGCAAGCAGGGCTGGTTTGTGGTGATCTTGCAGGATAAGGTTGCTCTGGGGGAAGTGAGAACCCACAACCATATCTAGGGAAACGTGGGGGCTGAGGCTGTCCCATTTGTCAATGTTCTTCTCAGGGTGTGGTGCCCATAAGAGAAAATATTCTGTGGTCTGACCAGGGCTAAGTAGAACAAGACTGTCCCCTTCCTAGTTCTGGACACTGCAACTGCATTTTTATCAATGCAGTCAAAGATGGTGTTATCTTTTGGACATCACATCTCACAACTGACACATATTGAGCTAACTATCTACCAAAATCCCTAAACTGGATTACTCATGCTGCTTCTAGGCCATTTATGTGCCATATCTCCTCCATTGTGTGTGTGTGTGTGTGTGTGTGTGTGTGCATGCACACATGTGTGTGTTAAGGAAGTTTGAGAAGAGACAAAGAAGACCAGGAAGAATTCAGAACTGGGTAAGAACTTCTGATCCAAAACCCCCCACCAATTTGTTAAGTGTTATTACAAAGAGATGACCACTGGCAGAGAGTGGGCCTCAGAAAAAGATCACCATAGGTTCAAGGTCTGAATTTAGTATGGTGAGGCCAGAAATCTCACCCATAGTTGATCTGGCACAGAGGCATTAATTCCTATTCTCCATAAACAAAGCTGAATTACCCAGATCTGCTGTTCATACAAGTACTGACCACTCAAGAGAGCAGACTTGAGTGCAAAAGAGAGTTTGAAGGGGCACCTGGGTGGCTCAGTGGGTTGAGCCGCTGCCCTCGGCTCAGGTCATGATCTCGGGGTCCTGGGATTGAGTCCCGCGTCGGGAGCTCTGCTCAGTGGGAAGCCTGCTTCCCTCTCTCTCTCTCTCTCTCTCTGCCTGCCTCTCTGCCTGCTTGTGATCTGTCCCTGTCAAATAAATAAATAAAATCTTTAAAAAAAAAGAGAGAGTTTGAAGAATAGAGGAATAAGGCAAAAGGGCTTAGACATCTTCTGGGATATTTACCTAGAGCCAGGGTAGCTGTATGAATTGGTCTCTCCAGCCTTTTGGAGATTTCTGTTTCTGTGGCACAGGTTGATTCATAGACTCAGTGGACATTCTCCTTGGATAGTATCACTGCCACATTGACACATTCTGTTTTTGTCTCCTTTTTCTCTAACCTCCTGGATACCCTCTCTCCACCAATGTCCTTTCTGACAACACAACAGTAACTTCAGCTAAGTTATAACATAATTGTGTAGGTTACTGTTTTCTGTATACCAAATTCCATTCCTGGAATGGAACTTCCTAAAGTTTCAACTTAGGTCCCTTGATGGAGACTAGGATTACATTCCTATGTACTATTACTATTGATTACATTCAGTTCCCATTGTATTAGTAATATGGGTATAAATTCTTTTTACAGGCTCACCTCTTTCTGCAAAGTGTTCAGTTCATATGCTTCTTGTTGACCCTGTTTGGTCCAGTTTCCAAAAAATATCAAATCTGGTCTAACTTGGCCTCTTCGTGAATAAGTAGAGGAGTTGGGATTGGATGGAGGGTGTGCCCCTTGTGGGATTATGCATGCGTTCATAGTGACTATCCAAGATACAACTACTCCAGAATTTATAATAATCAGATCTTTTTGGGGGGAGGCAATTTTATCTTCATTTATTTTATTTTATTTTTAAAATTTTATTTTATTTATTTATTTTTAACAAATGAATCTTTTTAAAAAATTTTTATTTATTTGACAGACAGAGATCACAAGTAGGCAGAGAGGCAGGCAGAGGGGGGGGGAAGCAGGCTCCCCGCTGAGCAGAGAGCCCAATGCGGGGCTCGATCTCAGGACTCTGAGATCATGACCTGGGCTAAAGGCAGAGGCTTAATCCACTGAGCCACCCGGGCGCCCCTAAATTTTATTTTTTTTAAAATTTATTTTCAGTGTTCCAGAATTCATCGTTTATGCACCGCTCCCAGTGCTCCATACATTACATAACCTTTCATTTAGCCACTGTAAGAGACCCCTAAGATACACATTATTACCTCTTTTTTATGAGAAAGCCAGGGTTTAGAGACACTAATCGCTTAGAGTCATACAACTATTAAGATCAGAACTGAACACAGAAGATTTCTTTCTTTATTTTTAAATTTTAAATTCAATTAACCAACTTATAGTACACACAAGTTTTCTTGATTCATATCCAAGACTTTTCTGCCTTTCCATTTGGTCTTACCTAAAAGTTGGTGGCATGTCCCACCTATGCTCCTTCTTCCAGGACTTTTCTGTCTCTGACCACTTCTGGGGACCTCACGGAGAGAACAAAATATTCCAGTGACAAAAATCACTTGTACCTTGTTCAGACCTGATATAAAAGATGCAAGAAACTGGCCTTAGTGCTTAGGCTCTTCTGCCCATGAGGTGTCCTAGTCATACTGGTGAAAGAGGAGGAGAGAGACCTCACCAGATCATTAAGAAAGCTTCCCTTTGCCAGGCATTCTTGATGCCTTGAGAAGGATATCAATGGAAAGTAGACTTAAAAAAAAATGATTCCTGCCTGCATTAGTTTTCTAAGGCCACCATAACAAAAGACCACAGACTGAATAGCTTTAAAAAGACAGAAATTTATTTTCTCATAGTTCTGGAGGTTTGAACTCCAAGATTAAGTTGTTAGGTTTTGTTTCTTCTAAGGCCTCTTTCCTGACTTGTAGATGGTCACCTTCTCATCGTATCTTCACATGGTCTTTCCTCTGCAGACACATATCCCAGGTGTCTCTTTTGCGTCCAGATTTCCTCTACTTAAAGTGATACTAGCCAGTTTGGAATATGGCCCAACTTAATGGTCATATCCTACATTAAATCAACTCTTTAAAGGCCCTATCTCCTAAAACAAACACATACTGAGATTCTGGAGACTTCAGTATAGGAATTTTGGTGGGGAGACAAAACTCAGCCCATAACATTTGTACTCTGTTCCTTAGAGGTTGGGCTGAAACTAGTCCACCTTGTAGGTTTAAATATATAAAGAACAGATGCATTAAAATGGATAAAAACATATGCTATCAACATTTTTCACAGAGATGGAACATATATCCTAAAGTTTGTATGGAACCAGAAAAGACCCTGAATTGCCAGGGCAATGTTGAAAAATATAAACTAGACTTGCTTGGAGCATCATGTTGCCTGACTTCAAGTTATATTACAAAGCTGTAATCATCAAGACAGAATGGTATTGGCACCAAAACAGACACAGAGACCAATGGAACAGAATAGAGACCCCAGAAACGGATCCTCAACTCTATGGTCAACTAAATTTTGACAAAGCATGGGACGCCTGGGTGGCTCAGTTGGTTAAGCAGCTGCCTTCGGCTCGGGTCATGATCCCAGCGTCCTGGGATCGAGTCCCGCATCGGGCTCCTTGCTTGGCAGGGAGCCTGCTTCTCCCTCTGCCTCTGCCTGCCACTCTGTCTGCCTGTGCTTGCTCCTCTCTCCCTCTGACAAATAAATAAACAAAATCTTTAAAAAATAAATAAATAAATTTTGACAAAGCAGGAAGAATATCCAATGGAAAAAAGACAGTCTCGTCAAATGGTGTTGGGAAAATTGGACAGCTATATACAGAAGACTGAAACTGGACCATTCTCTTACACCATACACAAAGATAAACTTAAAATGGATGAAAGACCTCAATATGAGAAGAATACGTCAAAATTCTAGAGGAGATACAAGCAGTAACCTCTTCAACATCAGTCACAATAACTTCTTGCAAGACATGTCTCCAAAGGTAAGGGGAATGAGCAAAAATGAACTTTTGGGACTTCATCAAGATAAAAAACTTTTGCACAGCAAAGGAAACAATCAACAAAGCTAAGAGGCAACCCATGGAATGGGAAAATATATTTGCAAATGACCTATTTGATAAAGGGCTGGTATCCAAGATGTATAAAGAACTTCTCAAACTCAAGACCCCAAAATCAAATAATCCTGTCAATAAATGAGCAGAAGACATGAACAGACACTTCTCCAAAGAAGACATACCAATGGCTAACAGACATCAAAAAAATGCTCCACATCACTAGCCATCAGGGAAGTAGAAATCAAAACCACATTGAGATACTACCTTACACCAGTTAGAATGGCTAAAATTAACAAGACAGTGAATAACAAATGTTGGTCAGTATGTGGAGAAAGGGGAACTCTCTTGCACTGTTGGTGGGAATGCAAGCTGGTATAGCCACTCTGGATAACAGTATGGAGTTTCCTCAGGAAGTTAAAAATAGAGCTACCCTACAACCCAGCAATTGCACTACTCGGTATTTACCCCAAAGATATAGATGTAGTGAAAAGGGTCACTTGCACCTGATGTTCATAACAACAATGCCCATAATAGCCAAACTGTGGAAGGAGCCAAAATGTCCTTCAACAGATGAATGGATAAAAGAATATGTGGCTCATATATACAATAGAATATTACTCAGCCATCAGAAAGGATGAATATCTACCATTTTCATCGACATGTATAGAACTGGAGGGCTTATGCTAAGTGAAATATGTCAAGCAGAGAAAGACAATTATCATATGGTTTCACTCATATGTGGAATATAAGGAATAACACAGAGGACCATAGGGGAAGGGAGGGAAAACTGAATGGGAGGAAATCAGTGAGGATGACAAACCATGAGAGACTCTGGGCTCCAGGAAACACTCTGAGGGTTATAGAAGAGAGGAGTTGGGAGGATGGGGTAACCGGGTGGTGGGTGTTAAGGAGGACATGTGATGTGATGAGAACTGAGTATTATACACAACTAATGAATCATTGAATTCTACATCAAAAACTAATGTTGGCTAATTGAACATAATAAAGAAAAGAAAAAATAAGATATGAGATAATGGATATGGGTGCACAGGATCAAGGATATTAATTGCAATTACTATCTACAACTGTTTCCCTTAGAATCTCAGGGATTCTTGACAACCACCAATAGTTCTCTTACTAGCAGAATCTTTTTTTTTTTCTGAGGAACTGTTTCTTTTCTCAATTTTGGCCAATATTTGGTCACTTGAGAAAAATTGGGCACTTGACTTCCTTTCTAGAAATAAGCAAAATAAGAATTTGGTCTATATTTATAGATAGTTCAGAAATGGAAATGGACATTTCTGTCTTCAGGCAGCGTTTATCATAAATATGGTGCACATAGTTTTTGGATTTCCTAGAATAGCTTCAGGTCCAAAATTTTTGTCCTGTTGCTCCCATAACAACATGCACAATTTTCAAACTGGTTGTTCAAATCTGGATTCAGAAAATATACTTTGGGGAGATGCTAAATGGATTTTACCATTCTCTTCAATTACTTTCCATTGATTTGAAGACAAATTCTAAACTCAGCATGACATTCAATGTCTTCAACAATGTATACCTACACATCTATTCAGTTTTATCTCCTGTCATTCCTCAACATAAATCTTTCATTCAAAGCATATAGAATTTTAGTCACCAAAACTCACCTGTTTTATATATCTACATATTTATACATGCTGTCATAGGATACTTTTCTAGAGTGCATATGAGGTTTTTTTCCCCCAGCCCTATCTGTAAACTACTTGCTATCTTCTTATTTATCTTTTTAAATTTTTTTAAATTTTGATTTTATTTTTACAGTGTTCCAAGATTCATTATCTTTCAAGTCTCAGTTCAAATATTCTTTGTGAAATTGTTCTCATCCTCCCCAGAAAGTTGATCACTCCTGTTTTGCCATTGTAGCTCAAACATAATGTATTACATATTATCCTTGAACATATGATAGTGATGAGCCCACTGAGCTAATTGGAAGTCTGTTTATTTGGCTATCTTCCACAGTAGACAGGGACCTAGCTTAGAGTAAGTACTCATGTGTTTGTTAACTGAATAAATGAAAGCATTTGAAAAGGACACTGCTAAGGATGAGTGCCTTCCCCTCCCCATCCTCTAGTGTGATCAACATAATTCTGTGATTAAGATGATAAGATGTGAGTGAGGTAGAGCTAGGTACAATTCAGCCTAGGCTTCTAACTTGTTTTACCAGTTATGGGATCTGTTCTTATCTAAGCTGCATTTCTAATGCTGGGCCCTAAAAAGACCAATGCAGGTTATCAAATTAACCTAAACCCCCAAAGTTCAAGTAGCTGAAGAGAGTATAGGATGGTTTAATAGACATGTTCCCAGATAGATCAGGTTTTATGTTGAGGAGTCCAGAAAACCTGGTTCCTCCCACCCACTTAACCCCTTCAGAGTTCCTGAGACTTTGGGAGATCGGAACATTGCCACAGTGGTGAAGAAATGCCATGTTGGAAATTGCCACACAGGGTTTGGGGAGGCAATATGGGGTGTGGGGTTGGGGGCAGAATGGTACGGAGTGACTGATGCAAAAGCCAACTGTCATTCTTGAGCAACTGTGGAGGTATGGGCTAGAAGTCCAGACTGTTGCTGCTGGGACTTCCTTTTCACAATGACTCTGCAATCTAGAGGCTAAGGAGGTGGTTACATGGGCTACCTTAGGCCAAGCCTTGGCTAGGGCTGGTGAAAGATAAGCCACCCACTCATGAGTTCCCTCCCCATCCCACTTTCTTCCTGCACATTTATTATTACATTAGATCCGACAATAACTGTGTAATTTGTGTAGGCCAAATATTATGACCTCTGTTTTACACTTGAGGATGTCAAGGCCTAGAGATGTGGGCCAAGAGGTAACCTCTTTCCCTACTCTACTGAACAACTGTTCTTACTTAATTGTCCTTTCATGGTCAGAACATGAGCTCTTGCTGTTACTAGGGCTTTAAGTACATCCAACTTAACAGTTATTTGGCCTTTCCATGCCTTCAGCTTCTCTGTTTCAGCCCAATCATAAAATTGATGCCAGTAAGACCATCTCCTCTCATCTTGACTTTTAGTGTGTCAGGGGGCACATTTAGTCATTTACTCACTAAATATTATTTAATATCTCTTAGCATGTGCCAGGTACTATGCTAGGCTATGAATGAAACACAGTTCTTGTTTATCTTACAGAGTTCCCAATCATATAATGTGGTGTCCAGACTGGGAAGTAATTAGCAACAAACATTTAAATTGACCAAAATATAAATTACCCAAATGGTACAAAGTATGCTGCAAATAATCTGTAAGGGTCTAAGTGTGTGAGGGAAAATGGGTAAGGAGAGCTACTTTGTTTAGCTAGGGTTGAAAGGGAAGCCATTTCAGGAAGAGAATATTTTAAGGTAAGAGCTGAGGGATGAGAAGGAGTCAGTCATAAATTGTAGGGAAGTTCAAAGGCTTGGAATTAGGGTGGGGGATGGGTGAAATAGGAGATGTGGATTAAGGAGGGCACCTGTAGTGATGAGCACTGGGTGATCCATGGAATTGTTGAATCACTATATTGTATACCTGAAACTAATATATATATATATATATATATATATATATATATATATATTGTTAGTTATGCTAGAATTTAAAATAATTTTTTTAAAAAGGCTTGGAGATTAAAAAAAAAAAAAGCAGTGAAGGTGTACAGAGTCCAACATCCAGAGGGTTGGTAGTCATTTGGAGGTAGTGTAGTATGCAGGAAGGGTACAGGTGTTGTATCTGGAATATAGGATAAGTGGAGAATGATGAAAATTTAGGTTATGGGCAGGTTGTGAAGGGTCTTAACAACCTGACTGAGGAATTTTGAACTTTTAACTTCAAGCAATGGGAAGGCTTTGATTATTTTTTTAAGCAGTGGAATAACACCATCAGAACTGTATTGTTAAAAGATCATCTTGGCAATAAATACCAAACTTTAAGGAGAAAGACGTTATTGACTGAGAATGAGGATTATGTATGTATGTATATATATATATATATATATATATATATATATATATTTCATTTTCTTCTTAATCATTAGGAACAAGATCATTGTCTCTCTTAATATAGGCACTCTTGGAGCTGACCTCATTGCTTTTCATTCAGCCAACATTTCTTAAAGTGTAACTTACTCTGTGCCAAAAACTGGGGTTGCATAAATTAATTCATACAGAGACCCTTGTCTTCGAGGGAACCCCTGAATATAATGATAGAAAAGCAAGTCATAAAATATCATGTTAAAAGGTAGTGGGTATTATGGAGGGCATGTATTGTATGGAGCACTGGGTGTGGTGCATAAACAATGAATTCTGGAACACTGAAGAAATAAAAATAGATTAAAAAGTAGTAAGTGAAATCATATGATAATTGTCTTTCTCTGATTGACTTATTTCGCTCAGCATAATACTCTCTAGTTCCATCCACATGGTCAAAAATGGCAAGATTTCATTTCTTTGGATGGCTGCATAGTATTCCATTGTATATATATACCCCGTCTTCTTTATCCATTCATCTGTTGATGGACATCTAGGTTCTTCCCATAGTTTGTCTATTGTGGACATTGCTGCTATTAGGAGGTAGGAAAGGGATAAATGAAACAAGATGGGAACGGGAGGGAGACAAACCATAAGAGACTCTTAATCTCACTAAAGAAACTGAGGGTTGCTGTGGGGAGGGTGGTCGGGAGAGGGTGGTGGGATTATGGACATTGGGGAGGGTATGTGCTATGGTGAGTGCTGTGAAGTGTGTAAACCTGGCGATTCACAGACCTGTACCCCTGGGGATAAAAATACATTATATGTTTATAAAAAAATAAAAAAACTTAAAAAGTAGTAAGTGTTATAATTAAAGTATTAATGAAAATATATAGTGGTGGCCAAAAATGACTTATTTTTCTATCTTGGATTCCTTCCATGGAGATATGGATTTCCTCCAGGATGATGGGCAAGTTTGTTTGAGGTGTAAGGTTGAAGTCATGAGGACTTAGACATTCAGGAAGATATGTTCAATATCAATTTGATCTACTGTTCTGGATGTGGGGAAGATAGACAGTGAATAAGCATGCAGACACACATATGTACACACAAAGAAAAATAGAGTTCTGGGAAACACTGACATGTAATAAGGAGCAAGAATAAAAAAGAGAAGCCCATGAAGAAAACCAAGAAGAGTGATTAGGAAGATATGCAAATCAGAAGAATGTAGGTAAACACATTTAACAATTATCACTAAACACTATCCTGGACCAGGTGTTGAGTTAGGTACCTTGGAAGCAAATGAAGAAGGCAGTCATTGCCACGAACTATGATCCTTTGGCAGGAAGCTGATCTTTACATCTCATCTGAACCATGCTTGTGTGGCTTCTAATGATAGAATTCAGTCTGAATAGGGAGGATATCCTCCAAACCAGTTGATGAAGGGCCTTAAGAAAGAAGTAATGGCCAACAGAGTTATCTGTTGCAGAGACATTGAGGGAGATGAGGGATACTAGAGAGGTTTTTGATTTTGCTGATTAGGAGTTCATGGTAATTTGTTGACTAGGGTCAGTGCAGAATTTGGGGCAAATAAAATATTAAGTTACGGGGGTTTGGTGAGCCTGGTGGTGGGTACTATGGAGGGCACGTATTGCATTTGAGCAATGGGTGTGGTGCATAAACAATGAATTTTGGAAAACTGAAAACAAAATAAAATTAAACTAAATAAAAAAAGAATATGATGATAGCTGGCCTGAATTTCATATTTGTTAACCAGAACAATATTATATATATTTTTTAGATTGCTTCAAAATCTCTACCCTTCATAAATTGTTGCCTGATATTTCAATCCTGCCTCTGCCATTTACTAGCTGTTTAAATTAGGCAGGTAACAGCTCCTCATCTGTCGAAGGGAGATCATTATAATATCTTCCTCATAAATTAATTGTGATGAAATTACATAAACTAACACATGTAAAGGCCTTGAGATAGTGTTGTTATTTAGTAAGTTCATTCTGTGTTGATGATGAGGATTATACAAAATTATATCTTTGTATAGGCCCAAGATGTTTGTATGTCCAAGTTGTTTGTCTGGTTTCTACCGGAACACATCTAATGTGTTGGATAGGACTTTGGTATTCCATTACTCTAGTACATCTATAGGTACTCTCAGGGGGGAGATATTCTTAGGCTAATATTTACTTTGTTACATAAGTGGTCCCTCCATTCACCAAGCCATGTTCTTTCCCATATCTGCACATTTATACTTAATGTTTTCTACTTTGCCTGGAAGACTTCTCTGACTACTGATCTTATATTTTATGTTAGGTAACTGAACATAATGAAACATTTTTAAAAAATAGTCTTTTGCAACAATGCCTCTTCCATGAAGTTTCTTGTCCAACTTGTTGGAATTAACTTTTCTTTCCATGGCCTAAATTTCAAAATTCCTTGTCCTGGAGATGAAAGGGCACTACATCATCTGTACCTTCTCTGGCTATTCGTGACTCATTGGATAAATATCAAACCCTCAAGATAGTATGTAAGACCTTTCCCACTTTGGATCCCTGCTTACCTCTACATTTTTGAGTTATTCTTTCCTTTGCTCACCCAATTCTAAGCCACATGAGTCTCCTTATCTTCCTGGAATATAACACATTCTTTGCCATCATGAAGCCTTTACACATGCTGTTTCTTCTGCTTGAAATGGCATTTCACCAATTATTCACTTGGTTCACTTCTTCTTATTCTGCAGACTGCCTTCAAATATTACTTCTTTTGAGAGGTTTCATTGATCTATCCAAGCCTGGTGGATTATATTTCCCTTGGTATGTGTTATTTCAGCCCTCTGTGCTTCCCCCTTTCTTGTCGTGTTTACCCACAATTGTTTGTTTAATAACTACTTTCCACCACACTACATGTTTCAAGAAAACAAACATTGTGTCTTGTTCATCTCTATCCTGAGTGCCTTGAATCATGCCTGATACATACAAAACATTTAACATATATTTATGGAATGAAAAAATCTAGTCCAGCCTCATTGTAGAGATGGAAATATGGAGGCCCATAGAGGGAGAGGGATTTACTCATGGTCACACAGAGAAGCAGTGGCAGAGAAAAGACTGTAGCCCAGGACTCTTAACTTCTGGTGAAATTCTCTTTTCTAGACATGCACCTTCACTATAGTACTTGTTACTTGTGGATACTTATGTGAATTCCTTGGGGGAAGGGATTATATCTTTTATATTTTTCAGAGGCACTGATATAGAACTTTATTTTTATCAACTATTTTTTATTAACATATAATGTATTATTTGTTTCAGGGGTACAGGTCTGTGATTCATCAGTCTTACACAACTCACAGCAATCACCATAGCATATACCCTCCCCAATGTCCATCACCCAGCCTCCCCATCCCTCCTACCCCCCCACCCCTCTAGCAATCCTCAGTTTGTTTCCTGAGATTAAGAGTCTCTTATGGTTTGTCTCCCTCTGTGGTTTTGTCTTGTTTCATTTTTCCCTCCCTTCCCCTAAGATCCTCTGTCTTGTTTCTGAGAGAAGGATCCACATCTTATGCATGTGCTGTCCAATTAGCTACTAGCTACATGTGGCAATCGAACTGGAAACATAACTAGTCCAAATTGCGATGTACTGCATATGCAAAATGCACACTACATTGCAAAGAATGTAAAATATCTCATTAATAAATTTTTAAATTGCTTATAGGTTAAGATAACATTTTGCATGCATTGGGTTAAATAAAATATATTATCAAAATTACTTTCACTTATTCATTTTTCAAATTTTAATGTAGCTACTAGAAAATTTATAACTCATATTATATTCTGGATATACTTTACTGGTCTATTGTATATTTTCCCCCCTTGCATAGAGCTTTGCATCCAGTAAGTGCTCAACACAGCCTATTGAAAAAAGTTGAATTGTAGTTGGTAGGGTAATTGCTGCCACCTCTCTTGTCATTATCACTGGGCTTGTGGGGAACATCACAGTAAATCTTCCATCCCCAGGCCCAGGTATATATGAAGTTTTCCCAACCTGGCCTGGAGGTGCCCTATAGATTACATCAACCTTTGGTTTCTTTACAGAGGAAGCCCCAGTGCAATCATATACACAGCAATCTCTGGGGTTATGGTAGAGAACTTGCAGTTCTGGGGTAACTATTTCATGTTTGGCCCTGTGAAGAAAAGGGATCAGACATGATTCTGACTTTGGGCAGTTCTTGGGAGAGACAGACACACAAGTATGGTATGAACAGGCTTTAGACACTAGAGGCAATCATAACAGGGAACAATTGTTTTCAGTGAGAGAAGGGTGGTCAGAGAAGGCTTTTCAGAGACAATGAACATCATTATTTTCTCTCTCCATCTTTTAAGATCTAGGTAAAATCTACTTTCCCAAGAACCGTCTCTTTGCCCCCTGCCCTAGAATAATCACACTCTTCTGACAGCACTTTGTACTTTTGTCAAATTACTTATCTCAAAGACATAGTTCTTTGGGTGCATGCCTGCCCAATAATCCCTCAAGATGAGCTGAGGCTCAGATAGGCTGTGCATGATTTTTCAAGGGCATATAGTTAATGAGTTACAGAGGTGGGTCTATAACTCAGGAGCTAAAACCTACAGTGGGAGATACAATAACTCTGACTCAAAATTCAGTTGTTCTTTCCATTCTGGTACTGAGTGAATAAATTGATGGGTCTACAGTGTGGGACTCCAGAGCTGCCTAACAGCTCTCTCCATCCAACTCTCTTCTCCCTCATCCTTAATGGGCTAACCCAGTCACCACCCCCTAACCAAGTCAAAAAGCATCCAAAATGAGAGAACTGTGTATCTTTTTGGTGGCCAACAGACCTAGAGGAAAAGTTCCCTTTGTGCAAAGTTGGCCCTTCTCAACATGCTTTGTGCTTGTGAGGTAAAGAGGAACGTCAATGATCCCAATATATTTGCTCTAATTCAGGTCTTCTGCATAGATGGCATGATTTGCAGGTCCTTCTGGCTCCTAATGCACTCTTTCATGGACATACTGTGTGGTTCAAAGTGATCACTATTAATTACTATTTTAGGTAAAAACATTGTCTCCAAAATGCCCCTGTTAAAAAGCTAGTAGATTATTTTAACTGATGTGTCAGAAAAAAAAGGAGTGGAAAGCTGAAATTACTCAGTCTTTGTGGAGTGAGTAGAAAGGAGGGAGTCCCTCCCTAAGAAAGTGCCCACAGGACAATCCTGACTCTACCCCCAAACTTTTAGTCAGAAACAAAAATAAAAAGGAATTGAATCTCTCCAGAAGCCATATCTGGGGAAACTGTTCTCAAGGTCATAGCCAATAAATCATTCTGGTAGAAGGAAATTTCTGCAAAGTAGTGTAACAGCAAGTGGTAATCTCTCCCAAGCTGAAGCCCACAGTGAGGGAGGGGCAGGGATAGAGAGGTTTATAAAGAAACCAGGGAATATTTAAGTTGGAGAGGTCACTAAGAACATCTAGTCAAGCTTCTACTGAATAAGTGAAAAACCAAAGCTAAGTGAGGAAACAGAGCTAACAGATCTGGGACTGGCGCACAAGGCTCCTTCCTGGCTTCAGCATATAGGCTTTTCTCTTGAACCTTAATTTAAAAGACTATATATAGCTTGGATAGATTATTCACCAGGGCTTGAGCACTGCTCAGGGTCCTACTTCTGTTATGTAGATTAAGGACTGGGACTTGAGCACTGCAATCATTGAAAGCAATCACAGGTATACCCTAAAAGCATTGAAAAAATTATCTCTCCCTTCTGCCATGTTATCAGGATTCATGACGTAGAGCACTGCATAATGGGAACCCAATGTCTTCTAGACCGTGAATGCGGACTGCCCAAGGATAGCAAACACATGGTGCTAGGAAGTCACTCACTTTCTTCTCACACTTTTCATGAAGCCTGAAAGTCACAGTTGAACCTAAGGGTCTTTTACCATATTTTCCTTCTCAAGGTCAGCTACTTTATTCTCTCCTTGTAGCCATTGTGAGAGAGTAGAAAATGCTTAACATTTGGAATAAAAAAGATCTGAATACGAATTCTGTCTTCTCCATTAATTCTTAGTTTTGTGTTTGTAGGCAAGTCATTTCTCTTCTATGTGCCTCAGTTTCTTCATCCTCTCATAGGGATGATGATATCATAACAGAGAGTTGACGATTAAATGAGATAACACATGTAAAGCACATGATCTTATTGTTAATAGACGTGAATTTCCTTCAAAGTAGCTGGATGCCAAAATATGATTTATAGTCAGAGCTGTGCCAGCAAGGGCCAGCTTCATAGGCATGTGACCTGTAAAATTTCCCAGGTGCCATGCTTAGAAGACCCCACACAAACAAGGGTTAATGTTCTGCTGTTACCATCCTGAAATTCTTCTTCTTATTTTTTTTAATAGCAGGCCCCTCATTACATTTTACACTAGGTCCTGCAAATTGTGTAGCTGAGAAACCATGTGTAGGTGAGAAGCCATGCCACAGGGAAGTAAAAAGGGTATATCGGGATAAGGAGGCATTCTAACAGTGTAAGAACCCTTGTTTTGGAGTTGATAGAAATGGGTTTAAATTCCAACTATGCCACTAATTTGCTTTTTGATATCCGGCATTTTCTTTCATCTCTCAGATGGTCTGTTTCTCTATTTTGACAACATGGATTTTCATTTGATAATGTCTCAGCTGTGCCATCCCAGTATTCTCTCATTAACATTGGGAAAAGCATTAATGCAGCTTGGAGCTCCCTTATTGTAGCTTGGAGAACCAGTATCTGTTAGAGGTCAGCTATGAGTGGGCGGGGTTGGAGGGGTGAGGGTGGTTCGTGGCAGTGGGAACTGTTGCTGCAGTAGTGAACTCTTTCACAACAGCACTGTTTTGTCATTTTGCACCCAGATTTCCGTTGGCTAACCTCAGCCTTATCTTCCTCATTTCTGTTTCCTCTTGAAGACACCAAAGGCCCTTCAAAACACACGGCCTTCCTACTCCAGGCAAAAGGCTCAATTACATCTGGCCTCCGCAGTTTGTCTCATCACCAGGGAACCTTTGCCTCCTCTGAGAACAAGGCACCACTCCAGTAACAGGTATAATATCTGTTTGTTCTCTCTGCTTGGATTCCCAATTTGAGGTAGTGTCCGTGGCTACCAAACATGGCTTGGACCTGTCTATCGCATTTTCCTTATACTCTCTTCAGAGATTCTGGGTCAAGAGTGGGTGAGAGGAAGGTTCCCAGTGGTCTTCTATCCTAAAAATTCTAATGGTGAGAAGGGAGGATGACATTTCTTCTTCAAACATGCTTTTAAAGAGATAGCCTCATGGAAGTGGAATATTTTCTGGACTGAGGGGTCAGGAAATTTGAGTAGTAGCCCTGATTTTGCCATTTACCTAGATATGCTTTTAGTTTTTATAACCCTTATTTTGATAGTTGTCAACTCTCTGTTGAGAAAGGACATAAGAGTAATGCTGAGTAAATATTTCTGGGTGGGGCTGAATGGGGTGATGAACCATGCCTAAAAAATCTATACTGCCTCCAGTATGTATGAGGAGGCCCAACTGGATCAGGTGTAGTGCAAGTCCTGTTGTTTGTTGTGTTAACCTTGCCAGGGTAGGTCAGGGGACAAAGGATGTTGTTTTATGTAGTATGTTAGACCAAGGGAAGAGCTTTCAGAGTTCCTTAATATTATTATGCAGTATTTATATCTTCTTCCTATGGGTCTGACCAGCCTTTCTCAACTGAACCTGATTTTCTTGTGTATACTATTGTGGAGAGTCAGGGACTAGAACATCAAGAGTGAAAATAAAACCTACCTAGTTTCAGCTCAGCCACTGACTCCTTCCATTAATACTAGGGTAACATGGTCTCTAAGCCTCTTAATACTAAGTACTAAGAAGAAATCTTTAGCCACTTCATATTTCTCTCTCTCTCCCTCTCTCTTTTATGAAGTCAGAAAGGGCTTTCAGGAGGATGCTGACACCTCCAGTTTATCCAGGTCTTCTCATAGGAGGTGGTAACCAATGAGGGTAATGAGAGAAAAAGGCACCAGTCCAGTTCTCTCTGTCTTGCCATCCTGAACTCAAACTCCATTAATCAGATTTCTTGGCTGGGCACACCCACAGCTCCAGGGTCTGAGCCAAAGTGTCTGAGACCACCTATATGGGAAGCTCTGGAAAGCTCAACAAACCCTTTCCTAACAATTCTGCCAGGTAAGTCTTCTTGTTCCCATTTCCAGAGAAGACATCTGAAGCTCAAAGAAAGACTTGCCCGATGCCATGATTGGCTAGTTGGTACCCAAGGCATTAGAATCCAAGTTTGTATTATTCTTCACACTATACCATATATGGTGACCAAGATTATTGCTTTGGCTGAAAGACGCACACTTCTGGGTGACTTGAGGTGGATTGACTAGGTAGCGGAAGTGAGGGGATGGGAAAAACTCTTTGTAGTCTTATATTTTAGGTCACTCCTAGATTTCAAATTTGAGAAGCATGTCACCCTCTCACCAACATACATTAAACTAAAAGAGTTGAGTTTTTTGTTTATTTGTTTTGTTTTTAAAACAATGTTGTTGTTGCTGCTGCTGCTATTGTTGTTGTTGTTTCTGAAAGACAAGTCCCTCTGCCTTGTCTTAACTGGGAGAGGTCATTCTGACCTCATGGGGCAGTTTTCTATTCCTGACAATCTTGCAATGTTTGCCACTTTTCATCCCAGTATTTAATATAGGCCAGCTACTCTCTCACAGATCAATTGCCACAGTAGGGAGGGTGAGACATTTGACACAGACAACCTGGAATTTTTTATCAACAGGATCTGTGTGTTACCAAGGGAATTTCCCTGGAAGTTCCAGACCTGACCATGTTGCTGGCAGCTTCCTCATTTCCCTAATGGCTGTGGGTGGAAAGATCTGTGTGCCTCACTGCCAAGTCTACTCCTTGTCTTAACCATCCTTGTGCATGTGTCTCCCTTTTCCCAGAGAGATATACATAACAGGGAGGTAACAGATCCAATGAGGAAATCTGAAAGGCACAATGGGGTGATATAGGGCACAGCCTAAACTGTGAACCACTTGTATAACCTTTAGCAATTCTCTTCCTCAATATGAACCTTAGTTTCCTTGTTTATAGTATGAGTGGGTAAGACTAGATGATCATTTTATAGCTGCCATTCTTGAGTCCTGATGGGGCAAGTGGGGCCATGTTAAGCAAACCTGAGACCATAAAAGAGCATTCCTGTTTCATCTGTCCTGACCCTGTTAAATCAATTGTCAGTGGCCCTTGCTTTCCTTCTGGTCGCACAACCAGCATTTTTGAACATTTGTTATGTATCAAATACTGAATTAAAGGCTTTAGATACATTATTTCATGCCATTTTCACAATAACTTATTAGGTAAGTACTCATACCCATTTTGTGCATGTAGAAAACAAGCTCAGAGAGATGAAATAATTTATCTGAGGTTTCCTAGCTGCTTAATGACAGAGCCAAAATTCAAGCCCATGTTTAACCTCAAAGTCTATGTTCACAACCACAAGACTGTGGGAGGGTTGAGAAGGGGGTATGGACACTGACTCTGGGATCTAATTCCTTCCTGAGGTCAGAAAGGCAGGACAATGACCAAATTCCCTCCTTACTGCACATAGGAGCCCCAATGAAGCTTGAAACACCAAGAAATGCCATAGCTATAGTACACAGGCCTGAGGACACCAACTTGAGCCCTCGGGCCTCATCTGTGATCTCAACTTAGCCTTCCCGTAGGATCCATCTTCTGATTGGAATCCTTATGTCTATTTTGCTCACTTCCATATTCTGATGTTTCAGCTAGTCCTTATCCTCTGCAGTTTCTCTGGGGCTCAGGGTGTGACTCCTTTTTCTTTCTTTCCCTCCAGGGTCACATCTCCCAGGAAGATCTTGCCTCCCCACTGAAGCCCCTGGTCTGGCCTCCTGCAGTGTCATGCTCCGTGTATTTGACAAGCTGAGTTGGACACTCCATGTGGCAGAGTGTCAGTTTGTCAAATACCCCAAGTGCGGCACATGCCTAACAGCTCCAGGCCAGGGTAGTTGGGATATAACAAATAAACTGCCGCTGGATACAAGATCACTTGCCAAACAAAAACTAAGCTCTCACAAGTTATTTTCAGTGACTTTGAAGGGACTGAAGCATTGTATCTGAGGTTGCCAAGGGGGAAGTGAGGTGATTCTTGAAGCTCCAGCCTATACTGTTTCTATATTGTCAGAACCTGAGGGAGGGATAATGGTCTTGGAAAAGTACATAGGGCCCAGGGATGGAAGTGATCTTTGATTCATATTTCCTTTCTTCACATTACTCTACAGAATCTCCCAGTAAGGATACCAGAATTTTCACACAAGTTTCATGACAGGGCTTAGAAACCCACTTTCCTAATTCTCAGCTTTGAATTCTAAACACATTTTGTTTAGCATAATCCCCTCCAGTTCCATCCATGTCAATGCAAATGGTGGGTATTCATCCTTTCTGATGGCTGAGTAATATTCCATTGTATATTCCATTGTATATATGAACCACATCCTCTTTATCTATTCATGTGTTGAAGGGCATCTCGACTCCTTCCACAGTTTGATCATATGGTTTCACTTATATGTGGAACATAAGAAATAGCATGGAGGACATTAGGAGAAGGAAGGGGAAAATGAAGGGTGAAAATCAAAGGGGGAGATGAACCATGAGAGACTATGGACTGAGGGTTTCAGAGGGGTGGGGGTCGGGAGATGGGTTGGCCCAGTGATGGGTATTAAAGAAGGCATGTATTGCATGTATTAAGTGTTATATGCAAACAATGAATTATGAAACACTACATCAAAAACTAATGATGAACTGTATGGTGACTAACATAACATAATTTAAAAAAAAAAAAAGAAAAAAAGACACATTTTGACCTCATCAATCTTTTTCCTCTTCCCCGTGTCTTTTTTCCTTCTGGCAATACTTTCTCCATTTTTTTCTGCCTATTCAATTATTTCTCATACTTCTGGTCCAGCCAAAGTCCAAGCTCTCCAAGGACTTTTGAAAGTTAACCTACACATCTTTTCTTCTTTATTTGAACACTCCTTGTCTTGGTCCTTATATGTACCCCTTTCTTCTCCTATTGCCTAAAAACACCTCTTGAACTATTAGTAAACTTTTCCAGGTGATATTTTTTAATTTCCCACTAAGTTGTGAGGACAGCAAAGTGTTTCCTTGATTGCTGTCTTCCCTTTCCATCCTTACCCCAGCATGTAGCTCGGTACTTTGGTTACAGAAAACAATAAGTGTTTACTAAATGATTAACTCTCTATTAAACCATTATCCTTGGTTTTGGGTCAAAATGCCATCTATGATTTTTGTGGAAAAAAAAAACCTAAACTGTTGTCATCATAATGCTGTAGGGTATGTGAGGGTTTTTCCTCCTGAAATATAGTCAGGGTTGGAGGAGAAAGGAAAAAAAAAAAAAGTAGGCTCATATGTAGCCCTCAGAAGGCTAATATGTTTTGGAATTATTTGGTAACTCAAAATTATACAGGTGCTTTATTACAAGATTTTCAGAGCCTTTAATAGTCTAATGTTGCATTGGAAATTTCCAATAGAGAGCTATAGAATGAAACATTTCTCATGCTTATCCAATTGTGGAATTTTTTTCTGTAGGCCATCTCTTGGCCAAAACTTGGAAAACTGCCCTAGAGGGACCTCATATCTTCTTCTCCTCTTGGGCATCTCCTTTAAACTTCCCCTGACTAGTCATCCACCTAAAAGAACTATATATTATCATCCCATGTTTTTTTTAGCCTATCCTGCAGCTTTGGGCTAGCCTTATACCCAAGAGACTCTTACTGGCTTGCCCTGTATGGAAAGAAAGTATTAGTTTTGGGGCAAAGATGATATCCAGAAGTTTTCTGCTGCAATGAATATGCTCCTAGGAGTTCATAGACCTGCTTTCTGGTCTCCGTTCTGTCACTGTATGTGAATTTAGACTGTTACTGTTCCTCTGTAGGTTTTATTTCCTCATTTATAATAAAGGAGAATTAAAATCAATGATCCCTAAGCTTTTTAAGACAAGAGACTCTGAAATATCCCTGGGAGTCCATAGCTTCTATGGCGGTAACAGGGGAGTGTCCCTGGTTTTGGGGTTCCTTTTATTAATGGACATATGGTTAGGATTTTCTTCTTAACGCTAGTCATCCCCCTCTCTAAGAGTAATAGGAATAATGTTTTTTTTCCCCCTGAGACTGTGGGGTCTGGACACAGTTGTTTCGTGAAGGAACCGGAGGTTTCCATTGGATGGGTCCCTGATTTAAAGGCTTGTAAGCATGATGGGGATGAGTAAGTTGCTCCTTTCAGCAGCTATCTTAATCTGACATATGGGGGGAAACACTGAAGTTTTGACCATGGACTTGGTGGGTTGATGGTGGTGAAGCAGTAGATCCCTTCTTGGTCATTTCTTTGTACTATTTTAACTTCTGTAATCATCCCAAAGGAGAGAAGCACTTGGTAAAACCTGAGCTGACCTTGGGACTGCACTGGAATCAGAAGTGGCAAAAACAGTTTCCATGAAGAGCAAAGAAGTTGATTTAACATGAATTATCTGAGGGAAAGGAAGCAGTGTTGAGCCAGCCTAGAATAGGTCTTCAGAGAGGAGACTGAAATAAAGCTGTATGCATGTGTGCACATATGCAAATGGACACACACACACACACACCCTTACATTCCTATTTCCCATTTATGCTTGATGAAGAAGACTTCCTTGCTTTGACCTTCACTCTACATTGTAAGAAGAGGCCAGGGGATAGAGATGACCTATGATGAATACAACTACTGCAAAGAATTTAGGATTCCAGGAGGTAGAAATCTTTGAGGGTGGTGTATTCATACTTTGGAAAGAAAGGGAGTCCTTTATCTCTGCATCTACAGTCCCCTGAAACAGAAAAAGGGATCCTTCATTTTCATTTGTCCAACTAACTTCAGAGAGTCATCCAGGTGGAGATGGTAGGGTGACAGAGAAAGGAATGGAAGGCAGTTGGGTACTAACTTGCCAAAAATTCATTGTGTCCCAGATGGTGGACCCACCTCTGAAGTAAGGTAAAGGTGGTCTGGTGAGAAAGAGAAAGACCAAAAAAGAGAAGGTGCTATTTATAATTCCAAGTCCCCAAACATCTCAACTAGTCTCACCTTAATCACTTGGTAAGTATTTGAGAGAAGACCAATACAACCAAGGTTGCTATCATGATTAGATATTTATTGAGCATCAAAAGAACACCAGAGCACTAGAGTCACAGTTCAGGAGCAAAACTGAATCCTGGTCTATTGCATACAAATCTTAATTAAAAGCTATCTGGCCCTAAAAAATGGGAAGTGATCCTGAATACAACTCGTCCTCTGAGCTGGCAAAGCTGAATTTCTCTCTGGTCTTCTGGTGGCAAGAGGCCAAAGTTGAGCAGTGTCTGGAGGCAGGATGACCAAGTCTTAATTCTATGAGAACTTCCCTCCGGTGTTCATAGAGAAGCAGTAGAAGAAGACAAAATAGAAGGGTCTAAGGCCTGACCCAGTAGCAGGCTTGCTGATGTGCATATGGTAACTTCTTAGGCAAAACCAGTCACTCTTAGGAACCTCAGTGTTGGGCAGGGAAGACACGTTGGGTTGTCCAGGAAGAGAGGTAGCAGGGAAGATGGCTATGCAGAAGGCTGAATAGGAAATTATGTCAGTAGGCCTTGGCTTAGCAGGACATTTTTAGCAGACGCCAGTGTCCTTAGTGGCCAAAAGCTCATAATCTGTAGGAACTGTGTGCAGCAGGTGAGCATAGTCACTGTTGATCCAGGCGATGGTCTGGTTCTCCTGGCTCAGGCAGGGATCCTCAGAGTAGTCATTGCCTGGAGTGTGGGAAGATGGCTCTTTGCTGGAGCAACCACTTGTGAAAATTGCCACTCTCCAGGCTTCACTAGAATTGCTGGCCTCTCTGGCATGTGTCCTGTGGCCCAAGATCCCACCACTCATAAAGAGGGACTTGAGCCTGGGACTCTAGTTTCCCATACTTCTGTTAAATTTGCCAACTAACCCTTAGGTTCTTGTTATCAAGGGATTCTGGGAACAGGAGGCTGATTGATCTGGATTATCCTGTGTGATCAGTGAGCCAAGAAAGAACTTCAGGAGGTTCTTCAGAGAGGGAAGAAAGCAGTTCTCTGACCCTGAAGGCCTTTGGGCTTAGAATTGGGTTTGTGCCAACCTCCCTTTCCTTCATGCCAGTGATTAACAGAATGAGGGCAGGGGAGGGTTCAGAAGATGGAAAAGCAGAGGCAGTCTTACCTGGCCACTTCATAGACATGCTGTAGAAAAGAAGGAGGCATCAAGTCAGAAGTCTCCATGGGGAGTGGACAAGGGCCAAATATGGACACTGGTTACCAGTCAAAGGGTAAGGGAAGGGGAGACAGAAAGGGGGAATTGGGAGGTATTGGGAAGATAAACTGAAGCACAGGGATACAAATTTCTCAGAGAAAGGTCGAGGAATCACATTTGGTTACGATCCTCTTTGGCATACTCTGACTCAGAACATTGGGCTGGAAGTGTTGCCTGGTGTGGTAGGGGAAGGGACACTGGAACTGGACACACTCGCCACCCAGGAATCTTGCAAAAGATCCCAGGGAGTTTTTGTGGAAACTAGCTGGCCAGGCCAGAGCCTGGGCAGAAGGGGTTGAATTAATCTGTCAGGGACCGTGACCAAAGCCATTCCCAAATGCACTCATGTCCACTGGGCACCCAGAAAAGGTCTTTAAGTAGATCACCATTGCCCCCTAGTGTCTGTGGAGAAGAACTGTCTATATTCTGTGCAGGCTTAAAGGTTCTATAACCTGGTACAAATATGGATGTCTCTTGATACTGCCTCCAGGAGTTTATAATTTTACAGGAATACAACTGGGAATGCATGCTTTAAGCCACAACAAAGCAAACAGAGCATATCCTACACCATCTACTTTGTGATACAGCCATATGTTTCCATGTCTTACCTCCCCCACTGGCCTGGTAGCTCCCATAACACAGGTGTTGTCTTTTTCATTTTATATGGTCACTGCCTGGCACATAGTGGGCAATCAGTAACTACATGTTAAATTGAATTGATGGCTCAAGGCTATCTATCTCTTACAGAGAAGTAAATAATAGAAATTTTGGGAAGACAATCCAGAAGGGGAAATGCATAAGGCCATGAGGTGTGTGGCCTATTTGCCTGTTGGACTTCAGTGATTCAAAATGAAAATAAGGAGTGGTGGGGGTAAAGAAGATAGGCTATATCAGAGAGGGCCTTAAATAGGATGCACCATTTTGACTTCTATCCCCTGGGCCATGAGAAGCCTTAGAAGGTTTTTGAGAGAGAAACAATAAAATATGGTTACAGTTTATACCTAGTTTCATTGAGACCATGATTAATAATTTTAAGTATTCCTGAGATTTGTGGCTACCTGGGACATCTCTACTTTCAAGTTCAACCTCATGAGTCATAGCCATGCTAACTGGCCAAGACCAGAGCTTATACTTAAGACCTAGGAGAAGGAAATTCTTAAGGCTCCTTTCTCCCTTTTGGCTGGAGGAAGTCATGGTGGAAACCAGGCTACTTGGGAATAGGAGCTGCTACAGAAAAAAAAAAAAGACACTAATGTTAAACAAAATTGTGAGTGCAGCAGGTATTGAGGCGTAGCTAGGTTTTACTTAGAAATGAATGTCCAAACTCTTTTCCTGCTCTGTTGGCTCACATTTGTTAAATATCCTTGAAAAGTGCACCTTCATAATGTCACTCTTTTGATTAAAAAACATTGGTGACTTCTAGCTCCTTTGGAAGACCTAGAGAAAAAATTCCAAGTTCCTTAGCCTGCTATTTAAAACACTCTATAATCAGAAGTAAACTTCACTTTCCCCCTGCATTTACTCATGTATTTTCTACACTGATGACCTCACTCACAGTCATCTTTTAAGCATTTGCACCTTACTTTTGTAGTTTCTCCTTCCTAGAATGCTGCCTTCTAATTTGTTTTCATCCTCCAAGGCCTGGTCTAAGTTCCATCTCCTTCTAAGAGCTCTTGTTAATTACTTAGGCTCTGACTCTCTTCTTCTCTGGAAACCTTTAGTATTGATTGTTTTCTCCAGTCTTTGAGTCTATAGCCTTTATTGCTATGTATGGATATTGATAAACTTCGTTTCTACTTTGAATCTTCTAAATAAATTCTAAGCAACTTGAGGCCAACAATTGTGACTTCTGTTTCTCTTGCACCCTCGTTAGACCATCCATTACAGAGATGGCTTGTACTAGGCTTTGTACCAAAGATTTGTGAACTAACTTAAATAAATCATATTGTTATTGTTGGCTTGCATGTCTGTCTCCATGAACCCTAAACTTCAATCCCAAAGTATGCTGAGAGCCTTTTGAAGTGCCTAGCACAGTGGCTGATGCAATTTATGCTTAACTGTGCTCTCAGAATGAATTAATGAGTAAAGTCACTCAGTCATACTCATCACTCACCTTGTTGGGATGTCTTCCGGCAAAGCATAACATAAGCCATGATGAAGACCACGAGACAGCACAGGGAAATGATGAGAACAATGGAGAAGATAGGCAGGTCCTTTCCTAGATGGCAAAACAAGACAAAGAGGTGTGTTATTGAAAATGAGTTCAGAAATAGATTCCAAGGGTCAGCCCAGACCAGCCCATAACCTTTTTTTTCCCATTTTAATTTTCTCCTAGCTTTATTAGATAGCCAGAGAGACAAACAAGACCCAAGACCTATGAGAAAGGTTGGAAAGAGGCTAGAAACTCCATGTAGAAACACATTCTTCCAAACCCACTAATTGATGACTGATTGGCCCGGGCATTTAAATTAGTTCTCCATGCTTTCCATGGGACCAAGACTAGAAGTTTTCACCTACTCTTAAAAGAAAGTAGTATCTGACTTCCCACTTTACAAAAAAGCTTCGTTATTGATATTCTGGTCAATTACTTCTAGCCAAAAAATTTTCCTCCCTTGGGGAACCACTTGACACTGTGAGAATGCAAACTGGTGCAACCACTCTGGAAAACATCATGGAGGTTCCTCAAAAAGCGAGAGAAAGAACCATCCTACAACCCAGTAATTGCACTTCTAGGTATTTATCCTGAGGTTACAAACATAATGATTCAAAGGGGTACATGCACCCTACCTAATGTTTATAGCAGCAATGTCCACAATAACCAAAATGTGGAAAGAGCTCAGACATCCATTGACAGACGAATGGATAAAGAAGATGTGAGATATATATATCTCATATATATAAATGAGATATATATATCTCCCAGCCATTGAAAGGAATTGAAATCTTGCCATCTGCAATGATGTGTGTGGAACTAGAAGGTATTATGCTAAGCAAAATAAGTCAGTCATAGAGAGACAAATACCATATGATCATTCATATGTGTAATTTAAGAAACAAAAAAGATGAGCATTGTGATGCCTGGGTGGCTCAATCGGTTAAGCATCTGCTTTTGGCTCAGGTCATGATCCCAGGATCCTGGAATGGACTTCCACATTGGACTCCTTGCTCAGCAGGGAGCCTGTTTCTCCCTATGCCTTCTCTGCCTGCCACTCCCCCTGTTTGTGCTCTCTCTCTGAAAAATAAAGAAATAAAATCTTTTTAAAAAGATGAACATAGGAGAAGATAATAAAAAATAAAATAAGATAAAAACAGAGAGGGAGGCCAACCATAAGAGACTCTTAACTCTGGGAAACAAACTGAGCATTGCTGGAGGTGAGGTGGGTGGGGTGTGGGGTAACTGGGTGATAAGCATTAAGGAGGACACTTTCTGTAATGAGCACTGAGTGTTTTGTAAACTGATGAATCACTAAATCCTACCCATGAAACTAATAATACACTATATGTTAACTAAATTGAATTTAAATTAAAAAAATTATCATTCCAATTTTAGTATAATGCTGCTGAAGCAAGCACTAAATTAAAAAATAAAATTATATAATTCTTTTATTCACACTCTTTGGGCACATACTCAGGTTTCTCTTTCTTCAAAACATATTTCAAAAGAGTCTCCTAAATAGCTATCCCAATTGTGCCTACAAACTTAAGGAAACCACTGGTCTGGGCTTCCAGTCCTGGATCTGTTATTTACTTCTTGAATGACTGTGGTAGGCAGAATAATGGTTATCCAAAGATGTTCATATCCAAATCCCCAGGATCTGTGAGCATTTAAGTTTAAATTATAAGAAGGAATTAAGGTTGCAGGTGTATTTAAGGTTGCTAGTTAGCTGACCATGAGCTGGGGAGATTAGCTTGATTATCAGGGCAGGCTCAATGTAATCAACAGTGTCATTTAAAAGTGGAAGAGGGAAACGAAAGAGATCAGAGTTAGAGAAAAACTTGAGGATGATACATTGCCAGCTTTGAAAATGGTGGAAGGCAGCCAAGAGCCAAGGAATGTGAGTAGCTTCTGGAAGCTGGAAAAAAACAAAGAAACTGATTCTTACCCAAAGCCTTCAGAAAAAAAAAAAAAAAAAAAAACACATCCCTGCTAATAACTTGATCTGAGCTCAATGTGTCAGATGTCTGATCATCAGCAGTGCATGATAATACTTTTGCATTATTTTAAGGCACTAAGTTTGAGGCACTAATTTTTATAGCTGCCAGAGAAAAAAATAAATACTGTGACTACTCAGGTGTAGTATTTTGTTTTCCCATAAGTTCAATGAAAAGATTGTATAATGTCTAATATACTGTAGCTACAATATTCTGAATCTAGGCGATAAGATTAGGGGATAAAGAGGGATAGGAATTCCATTGTCCTTAGGATTTTTTGATGCAACTGGCTTTATTTTTACCAATCCCTAAAATACTTTGTCTTAGAAATCTGGAATATTACTCAGTCATAAAAAAAGAATACAATTTTGTCATTTGCAAAAACATGGGTGAATCTAAAAGATATCAAGATATCATGCTAAGTGAAATAATTCAATCAGAGAAAGACAAATACCTTATGACTTTACTCATGTGGAATTTTAGAAACAAAGCAAAAGAACAAAGAAAACAAGAAACAACAACAAAACAGATTTAAATATAGAGAACAAACTGGTGATTGCCGTCACAGAATATTTAGGTGAAGGGGATTAAGAGTATAGTTATCATGATGAACACAGACCAATGTATAAAATTGTTGAATAATTACATTATTTACCTGAAATGAATATTGCACTGTGTTAATTATACTTGAATTAAAAAAAATAAACTTTAAAAATCTGGTATTTGTGGTCCTCAGAACTGTGGTTGGAGCTGAGCAAACTCAAGCTACATTTCTTTGATTTCCTGGTTGACCTATTCATTGTTTAGTAGCATATTCTTTCACATCAATGTATTTGTGGTTTTTCTAATTTTTCTTTTTGTGTGCTTGACTTCATGTTTCATAGTGTTGTGGTCAGAAAATATGCCTGCTATGATTTCAATCTTTTTGCACTGGCCTTATTTGTGACCTAGTTTGTGATCTATTCTGGAAAGTGTCCCATGTGCACATAAAAAGAATGTGTATTCTGCTGCTTTAGGGTGGAATGAGAAAACCAAAGCTATAAACCAATGGCAATTAAAGGAAGGATCCCCATTAGAAGGAGCCAAGGAGTAAACAAGACAAAACAAAAACTGATGGAGGATATAGGGCACACGCCCAATATCTGAGAATTCCCATTCCTCCTGGGTTATCTTCTCATTTTCTGAAACCAAGTCTCCAAAAATTATCTTCTAATTCCCTTGTGTTATTGGATGTTGCTCTGCAAGAAGCATGGAATTATGGAAGCCTTTAAGCCAAAGGTGGCAATGCAAAAATATCCCATAAAACAGGTTTGGAAGATGGCTATAAATAGGCAAAAAAACTGTGCAACGAGAAGGGGAGAATTACATGGGCATTAAGGAATGTACAGTTATTGAACATAATAAAAATAAGTTTAAAAGTCCTCTCCCCCACAAAAAAAATAGTTAAGAAATCCACAATTAATGATACACAGAGGATGAAACCAGTCATGATAGTCATTACTATTTAGCATCAACTAATTGAAACAGATGCTTACTGTAAACCTGAATTCTCAGAAGTCCCCTGTTATACTAGACATCAACAACTTTTGTTGCAAGACCATGTGTGGTATGGGAAGTCCTAAGGGATATAAGGCAGAGCAGCTCAGGTGATAATAGGTTGCTCAGTGATTAAGGAAAGCATCTAATTATCAACTACTGTAACATTTTTTTTCACTTTTTAAACAATCAATGCAGTCATATCAGTGCATACAAGCTGACTATAAGCTTCAGGTGAAACACAAAAAAAGCTTCTCTTTGGGGTTTGGATCTTTGAGATCATGACTTAAGGATTCTTGAAACTTTGGAGAAATCATAAATCAGCTGCAAGCTGCTTGGTGAGCCCTGGGTAGGAGCTCAAGTAATGAAACCCTGAAATTACCCTTAGGTAGTCCAATGACCATCTCCCTAGGAAAGTTGGCTGAGGTCATGGTCCCATTCCTATTCTTGCTTAGAGTGTTTGGGAGGTGTATTACTATGACAACAGAGGGCCAGCTAAGAACACATCTACCACTTAACTGCACTTTGACTTTGCTCATTACTGAATTTGTATCTCTCCCTCTCCATATCACCCACCCTGCTCATCTTCAGGGCCTTTGACCATTGTGTGGCAATGTTTTGAAGAATTAAATTTCACAGAACAGTGTGTACTATGGGAAGCTTTATTTGTAAAGTTCAGAGCCAAAAAGGAAGGATGGAAATCCTGAGTTTTCCTTACCTGGCTCAGCACTGGTCTTCCCAAGATAGCCATCCACTTCAGTGGTCCAGTTCCAAATCAGGTTCATTGTAGATGTTGCTGTGAGAACAAAGTGTTTGGCTCAGAGGGCTCTCTTCCAGCCAAAAACTATGAGGTAGAGGGTGACTGTAAAGTTTGGGTGCCTTCATTGGGCATCAATGCTGAGCTTGCTAGAATTCCTGGTCATGTATTGATCATTATTACTATGAGATGAGGTATCTTAGTTTCTTATTGTTAGTGGTAAGAAGAGGCCCATGGAGAGGGTGGTGCAACATTTCAAAAGTCCCATAGAAAGATAAGCAACAAAACAGAACTCAGAACTTTCTCTTTTCCCATATGTGCATTCCAACTCTCTCTTACTTTTGACTCAGAAGTTTTCACAAAGAGGAGTATACATACTTATGATTCCACTTCTTCACAACTTTATAATCATTGCTACCTTTCTTTTATTTCCATTCTCTTATTTCCATGTGTCCTCTGAGGAACCCAGTGACCTCTTATTACCCATATAATGGCTCCTTTAGCTTCTATGGCATCATTTCAGGACACTATTACACTTGAACCATAGTGAAACTCACCTTCCAAGGGATATCTCATGGTTGTAGGTGTTTCAGTCTTAGTCTTGATTGACTTTGATGAGTCTGCAAGGAAAAGGGAGCCCAGTCAAGGGTGTTGGCACCCTAAAGTGAACAGTTGCATTCCCTGGGGGAAATCAGTAAGTAAGAAAGCCAACTAAGAGGAAGTAAGTAAAGGCCAGTCAGGTCTATACCTGGACCTCTCTCAACACTTTTCTCATGATACTGGAAAGGTGGGTGTTACCTGTTCATCCTTCACATCATTTTAAGTTAGAATTATTAAACCAGAGTTCATAGACCCCCAAGGAATGTGTAACTAGAGTCCAGAGTGTCTTTCCATATGAAATGGAAAGACATTTTGTTTTTACTAACTTCCAAAATTTAGCTATTAATTTTCTTGAGAGGGACTTAGAAGGTATTACAAGGAAAGAGGTTATGGTTGATGTCAATGGGATTGGTAGAGTTATGACCTCTGGACACTTGTTTCTTCATAAAAGCAATACAATAACTGACAACATTTTTAAAAATCAGTATTTTTTCCAAAATTAAAAAAAAATAGTCAAAGGTTTGCATCAATCCAGGGAACTTTTTTTAATAAAACAAAACAAAACAAAACAAAACACTTCCTTATTGTTAAAAACAGCAGTTTTGTGCCATTTGAACTTCCCCTAACCCCTTTACTCCTCCCCAGGACAATAGTAGGTTTGAGTGAGCTGAACAGATTAATTTCCAAACCACTTGTGCAATGGTTTCCTGACTCAAAGTCTTGTCTTTTTGGTTATCCAGTGCTAAAACTCTCCCTTGGGAGAGGGGTATAGGTGTCACAAAACTGCCTGAGACAATGGATAACAATTGAGTTAAACAAGAGACTGACCAAAACACTTAGAAAGGAAAACTGAAGAATGAAATGTCAACTGGAGCTTTGAAAATCTCTGACACATTCTTAAGAATCTGGAAGAGATTATGCTGAGTGAAATAAGTCAAGCATAGAGAGTCAATTATCATATGGTTTCACTCATTTGTGGAGCATAACAAATAGCATGGAGGGCATGGGGAGTTAGGAGAAGGGAGTTCGGGGAAATTGGAAGGGGAGGTGAACAATGAGAGACTATGGACTCTGAGAAACAATCTGAAGGGTTTGAAGAGGTGGGGGGTTGGGAGGTTGGGGGAACCAGGTGGTGGGTATTAGAGAGGGCACGGATTGCATGGAGCACTGGGTGGTACAAAAACAATGAATACTGTTATGTTGAAAATAAATTAAAAAAAATGATTAAAAAAAAAAGAATCTGGAAGATCACTGCCAAGCATAGTGCTGTGTGCATGCTCAGGAAAGACATAAGAAGGTCATAAGCTTTCACCTGTGGCTAGCCTTGAGACTCCATGTAAGCAAGAAGTAAAGGTTATGGCACCATTATAAACTACCTTGGTGAGTGCTAAAGACATATTTCAAAAGGAAACAGAGCCCTTTAGAAAAGACTGGGGAATTTATTGGTTTTAGGTATTTAAAGATATCTCTATTTAATCATTAGCTGACTACTAAGCTAATATAGTAGAGACTTCACTGGCCATCTGTGACAAATAATACAAAAACTACACTGGATTAATTCAGAAAAGTCACTAAACAAATAAACAACCATTAGCACAACAAACAATGTCAACAAGTAGCCCTGGAAGAAGAGTAAGAATCAGACTTCCATAATTGTCACATTATATTACTTAAAAACTCCAGTTTTCAAAATATGAGGTATTAGGAAAAAACTAGAAAGCTCATAGACAGGTAAAAAAAAATCAACAAATGGAAATTGTTTCTGAGGAAACAAAAGTATTAGATTTGCTAACCAAAGATTTTGAATAAATTATTTGAGACTATGTTAAAAAATAAAGGAAATCATGCCTAAAGAACTGAAAATATGAAACTGATTCAAGCCAAATAGAGAATATCAATAAAGAAACATACATTATAAAAGAGGAAATAACTGGAGTTGAAAGGTAAAATTACAAAAAAGTCATGAAGGGCAGAAAATTTTAATAGAGCTGATCAAAGTGGCAAAAGAAAAAAATCCATAAATCTGAAAAGATGAAAATTGAAATTAGCCACGAAAACAGAAAAAAAAAGAGAATGAGGAAAAATGAGCAGTACCTCAGAGACCTGTGGGACATCATCAAGTGTGCCAATGTACACATAATAAATGTTCTAGAAACACAGGAGGAAAAGGACAGAATATTATTTGTGAATAATGTCAAAAAGCCCCAGTTTGATGAAAAACATTATTCTGCAAATATGAGAAGCCCAAAGAACTCCAAGTAGGAAAATTAAAAAAAAAATCTACACCTAGACACATAATTAAAAGCCAAAGCCATGAAACAATAATTAAAGCAGCAAGAGAGAGTCGAGTCGTCATGTATAAGAGATTCTCAATAAGATTTATGACTAATTTCTCTCTATGGAAAACAGAATAGAGGTTCATCAAAAAGTTAAAAATAGAACTACCTTATAACCCAGCATTTGCACTACTAGGCCCCTAACAAGAAAATAGTGATTTGAAGAGGCACATGCACCTGAGTGTTTATAGCAGTGTATATAACCATATTTTATTATATTAAAGAGTGTAAATGTTGTGGTTTTTTTTGTAACTACTTTTCTTCTATCTGATTTTAAAAGACAACTACACAGTCTCCAGATGGCCGAGTAGTAGGGGGAAACATGGAAATATGGAAAGGGCCCAAATTTCATCAACTGAAGAATGGATAAAGAAGATGGGATATATATATATATATATATATATATATATATAAATATACTTAGCCATCAAAAATAATCAGATTTTGTCATTTGTGATGATGTGGATGTAACTAGAGGGTGTTATGCTAAGGAAAATAAGTCAGTCAGAGAAAGACAAATACCATATGATTTCACTCATATATGGAATTTAAGAAACAAAACAGAGGAACATAGGGGAAGGGGAAGACAAGCAAGATAAGATAAAGATAGTGAGTGAGGCAAAGCATAAAAGAGTCTTAACTATAGGGAACAAACTGAGGGTTGCTGGAGGAGATGGGGTAATTGGGCATTAGGGAGGACGGTTCATGCAATGAACACTGGGTGTTATATGCAACTGATGAGTCACTAAAATCTACTCCTGAAACTAATATTACATTATATGTGAACTAACTTGAATTTAAATAAAATCTTTAAAGAAAAAATATTTATGGCTGATTCCTTACTGGAAACAAGGGAAGACATGGTACACTGAGATGACATTGAAAGTTCTAAAACAAACATCCCATCAATCAATAATTCTATATTGCACTACTGGGTATTTACCCCAAAGATTCAGATGTAGTGAAAAGAAGGGTCATCTGTACCCCAATGTTTATAGCAGCAATGGCCACGGTCGCCAAACTGTGGAAAGAACCAAGATGCCCTTCAATGGATGAATGGATAAGGAAGATGTGGTCCATATACACTATGGAGTATTATGCCTCCATCAGAAAGGATGAATACCCAACTTTTGTAGCAACATGGACAGGACTGGAAGAGATTATGCTGAGTGAAATAAGTCAAGCAGAGAGAGTCAAGTATCATATGGTTTCACTTATTTGTGGAGCATAACAAATAGCATGGAGGGCAAGGGGAGATGGAGTGGAGAAGGGAGTTGAGGGAAATTGGAAGGACAGGTGAACCATGAGAAACTATGGACTCAGAGAAACAATCTGAGGGTTTTGAGGGGGTGAGAGGTGGGAGGTTGGGGGAACTAGGTGGTGGGTATTGGAGAGGGCACGGATTGCATGGAGCACTGGGTGTGGTGCAAAAACAATGAATATTGTTATGCTGAAAATAAATTAAAAAATTTAAAAATATATAATTACATTAAGTACATAGAAAAACTATGAAAAAAAGAAATAAAATATCTCAATATCAAAAAAATTTCTATATTTAGCAAAACTGTCTATATTTAGCAATAACATAGGAGAAATTAAAGCATTCTAAGATAAAAAATAACTGGGAGATTTTGTCACCAGCAGACTTGTCCTATGAGGAATCCTAAAAAGAATTCCTCAAACTCAAATAAAAGGACACTAGGTAGTAACTTGAATCAACATGAAGAAATAAAGCATCAGTGAAGATAACTACATAAGTAAATATAAAGAGTATAAATGTTATTTTTTGTAACTACTTTTCTTCTATCTGATTTTAAAAGACAACTACACAGTATCCAGATGGCCGATTAGTAGGGGGACCCTATGCTTGCCTGCCTTGTCCCTCAAACACAGCCAGATAAATGACAAATCATTCTGAACACCCAAGAAATTAATCTGAGGACTGAGAGAGCAAATTGCACATCTCGAGGCAGAAAAATGGCCACACTATGGAAGGTAGGAGATGTGGAAAGTTGATTTGAGGGAGGAAAGAATTGCAGGGACTGCAGAGGCAAGAGACCCCTGATCACAGAGAGAGAAATGAGAGAAAAAGAGAGAGAGAGAGAAAGAAAGAGTGAAAGCAGTGTGCAAGGGAAAGAAAGAGAGAGAAAGAAACTCTTCCCCAAAACCATTGGCTGGGAAAAAGAGAGGGACTGACTATCACAAGTTTTTATAAGCAGGGAAACTCAAAGTTTGAAGTTTTAGAAGTCTGTAGCATTAACATGGTTATGCCTAGTGGGCTTAGCATTGTTCCTGTGGGGAAGGAAGGCAGAGGCCAAGAACAGATAGCGTGGTCTGAGGATTCCCTAGGTTGCATGGGGAGAAACAGTTCCCTCTCTTGGAGTGCATTTGGGAGAGGTGGCACTGTCTCTCAGGGGACAAAAGAGAATATGGTGATATTGGGTGGTCCCATTAATTAGCATTGCAGGAAAGGCAACTGCTGAGGACAGCTAACCTGGAAGCCAGCATTTGGCTCTGTTTTACTGTAAGCTCCTTGCCCCACATTGTTATGTGACTACATTTCTAGGGGAAAAAAAAAAAAAACAGCAGTCACAGCATGGTGAGACCATCTCCCAGAGGATCAGTGCAGGTAGGGCCTGTGCCAGGTCCTTGAAATTTGGAGCTTTGAAACCCAGACACATGCCTGAGATAGACACAGGAGTAAAGTGCCACCAGGTAAACAGAAAACTCAGACACAGAGGGAACACAAGAGGGGAGGTTGTTCACTCTTCTGTGAGGGCTTCCTAAACATCAACAGGTGAAAACTTCCCCTTCTGGGGATGAGAGAGTGGGGTGACACTATTTTAGCCCTGCCCATCAGAAGGGACTGAATTCAGTGAGCAACACAGTGCTCCCAGTGGAGCCTGGAGCAACTTACCTTAAACCCCACACTACTACACCCTGCAGGTACATCTATACAAGGACAAGTAGCCTGAGAACCAACATAGCACACCCTTGCCCTGGAAGACTAGCACAATACCCCTTCCTGCATGTGCAAGTCTACTGGTCATAGACTGCTGCAAAGCTTCAGTTCCTGGGAAACAGGATCTAGCTTTTTCTAACAAGCACACCAAAACACACCTAGTTAAAAGTTGGCACATTCTGGACCAGGTCCAAACACTCCACACTATGGGCAAGAAGAAACTCTGCAGAGGACTGATCATAAGGAAAGAAGAGCCAAAACACAATAGTGGAGTGCACACAGCATACAGCAAAAAAAAACCTTCTTAAAGCACCATGCTCTGGACAGTATATGATCTCTTCTTAGTATAATCATTACTTTCAAGAGCAGGAAACATAACAGCTTTTCCTAACACACAATAAACAGAGATCTAAACAAAATGCCAAGATGGATGAATTCATTCCAAAAGGAAGAACTGCAAGAGATCATGGCCAGGGATCTAATCAGAACAAACCTAAGTTGGCCAGGGGGAAACATTAAGATAGTGGAGGAGTAGGGGGCCCTAAATTTGTCTGGACACTGGAATTCAGCTAGATAGTTATCAAAGCATTCTGAACACTTAAAAATCAATCATAGATCTGAGCAAAGAAATGTTGCAATTCTACTAATGATAGAGTGACCATTTTTTTTTTTGGAAATAGGAGGTGCAGAAACTTGAATCCAGGCTGATATATTGGAGGATATGGCAGAGGGGAGGGTGCTGCTTAAGGAGGCTGGCACAAAAAAGTGATAAGCAGCAGATCACAAAATCAGAACTTTTAGAGGTCTTCTGCAGTAGGGGACATTCTTTGCTTACAGGTGTTCCGGTGGCAAAGCAGAGTAGAATCCCAGGTGGGACAGCATGGTCTCAGGAATCTCAGAGTCACAAGAACAAGGGTGCCTGAGTTAGGCAGAGTTCCCAGACATAAGAATGGAGAAGCCAACTGCAAGGAGTGAGTTTAGGTGCTGCCTTTCTGCGCTATGTTGCTATAAACTGCAAACTGTTGCATGGTCATGCCTCCAGTATCCTGGCAGAGGCCCAGCAAAAGGCAGAGTTATGGCAAGATCCACCCCTTCCACTGGGAAGAATAGCATGGTCTGTGCTTCAGGAGTTTGCAAAAATTGTAGTCTTGAAACTCAGTTGCATGTGTCAGATGAAAATGCTCAATCACAGATCACAGGCTGGGTGGACACAAAGATCAGACAGAAATCAGGGAGATAAAAGTGATTGACTGCTTCTCTGTGAAGGCTCACTGAAGAGTGGTGGGACACAAACCTTAAGCCTAAGGGATAGAGAGTGGAGTGCTGCCATTTTCATTCCTCCCATTGGTCCTGAAATCCTTCAGAGAGCAAAACAGCACAATATAGTGGATTCTGAAACCACTTACACTGAGCCTGGCCCCCTAGCAGGGAAGGCACATTTCTGCAACTTCAAAGGCACCTGAGAATCATCTCAACAGACACCTCCTGCAGAAGACCATGAGGAAAAACTGGCTATCACAAAGTTTACAGGTAATAGAGAACTGAAAATCTTCAGCTCTTGGGGAAAACAAAATATAGCATTTATGGGTTTCTTTAAATTCTTTAGTCTTTCAGTATAATTTGTTTCTTATTTTTCAATTCTTTTTACTCTTTTTTAATTTTTATTTTATATATGTGTCATATATATGTGTGTATATATATACACACACACACATATATATATATGAATGAAATCCTGGATCCCATTTTGGGATCTCCTCTAAGTAGTTAAGATCTCTTTTCTTGGAGACAAGATGGCGGGGAAGTAGGAGGAGGAGCCCTTTCAACCTGTACCCTAAGTGAGCTGATTACCTTCCAAAGAACTCCGATCACCCACGAAATCAGCCTGAGATCAGAATTATACACGTCTGGATCTCTACAGGGGCAGAAGATGCCAGTGGGCAGGTAAAGTGGAGTGGGAGCATGGGACTGATATTGGAAGATAAACAAAAGGGGGAGGGAGCCACCAGTGGCGACCGATTGGAAAGTAATACCCCAATACGAGAGTGCCCAGCATCTGGGGACCAGCATTAACTTGGAGACAGGTTGAAAGCACTCAAAGAGAGCAAAGGATCGCGGGTGGGGGGGGGATTGTGGGAATCTGGGCGGCTAGGGACAGGGGCTTAAGTCCCGGGACCTAGGACAGCCTCCCCTGGTGCTGAGACAGACAGAGTGTGGCGGAGAAACCAGGTCTTGGTCCCTGAGACTCCAGTGCGCCCGAGAACACATGGGGTCTGGCTCCTGTGAGGGGCTGGGATCCTTGCCAGATGGCAGAACACCAAGCCGTGCTACAGAGCTTGAGACGCGTGCACCCCTCACCCTCCCCTGAGAGAGGTGCATGTAAGCCTGGCGCTCTTAGACCCGCGCCACTCCACCAGAGCCTGAGACGCCTGCGCGACCCTCACCCTCCCTTGAGAGAGGTGTGTGCTATTAGACCCAGAAAGACCAGGCACTCCCAGCCTGGGCCAGCAGGAAAATCTCAGTGTGGGATCACTGCTTGGAACCTCTCAGGCGGTCTGGAGCTGCCCATACAGACACCGCTGCCATGGTTTTGGGTACAAGCAGAAGATCCTGCATCCCCAGGGACTGTGACTGGGAACCTGCTCTGCCAGCGGCCAAGGGGGAATTTATTCGGGCTCTGCAGCACCCACAGGAAAGCAGACTGAGGCTTCTCTCTGAGAGGGGGGTCAGGGTGCAGTTTGCATTCCTCTAAACCTACAAAAACCATCAAAAGCAGTCAAGGCGAGAGACAAAGTGAACAAACATAAAAACCTCCAGAGAACAAAAGCCTGAAGAACCTGATTCCTCTGAGCCCACCCCCTTGAGGGGGGCGGGAGGACTTAACTCAGGGAACTTCATTGACTGAAAACCAACATGGCAGGCCCCTCCCCCAGAAAACCAACCAGGAAAGAAAAAAAATTAAAAGATGACAAGAGAACAACCACCACCACTTCATAGGACAACTTTTATTTTTAATTTGTTCCCACTATTCTGGCTAATTTTTTATATAGATAATTTTTTAACCTCTTTACCATCACAGTGAGATGTCCAGTACATCAAATTCCATAATAACCTTCTAACCTGAACTTTTTGATACATACACCTATGTTTTTCTTTTGCATTTCTATTTTTTAAATTTCTTTTTTTTAATTTTAGTTTAGTTTAGTCTAGTTTAGTCCTTTTTTATTTTTATTTTCTAATATTCATATAGAGTTAAACTTCAAGGTAATCCCCTTTCCCCAATCAATGCTACCCATATAGGTAAACCAATTTTTAATCCCCCTTTATCTTAGGAAAGTTGAGTCCCTTAACAAAGATATCAAGATACATCCAGGAAGAATCAAAACAACCTTCCTCGCCCACACTGAGAATTTATAACCTCTCTCATCTTTTTCTTCCACCAGTGTTTCTGTGTTTTTGTGTTTCTCCTGATAGTATATAAATCTTACACTTGAGGTTCTTTTTGATAAGGAATTGATTAGGGCTGAACTGAAAGCAACCAGAAATGATGTTCACAATGTTAGGTCAGAGCTGAAAGCTACCAGGGATGAGGTTCACAATGCTCTCAATGAGTTCCAATCTAATCTAAATTCTCTCAAAGCTAAGGTAACTGAGACAGAAGATAGAATTAGTGATCTGGAGGACAAACAGATAGAGAGAAAGGATCAGGAGGAAGCCTGGAACAAACAGCTTAGAAGCCACGAAAACAGAATCAGGGAAAAAAATGATGCCATGAAACGCTCCAACATCAGAATTATTGGAATCCCTGAAGGGGAAGAGAAAGAAAGAAGTCTAGAAGATATAGTGGAACAAGTTCTTCATGAAAATTTTCCCAATCTCACGAATGGAACCAGCGTTCATGTACTAGAGGCCAAATGGTCTCCACCCAAGATTATAGATTCCAGAAAAACATCAAGGCATCTGATAGTCAAATTGAGGAATCATAATTGTAGATATAATCTCTTGAAAGCTGCTAGGACAAAGAGGCTCCTTACATACAGAGTAAAGCCCATCAGAATAACGTCAGACCTGTCCACAGAGACCTGGCAAGCCAGAAAGGGCTGGCAAGATATATTCAGGGCACTAAATGAGAAGAATATGCATCCAAGAATACTTTATCCAGCAAGACTAACATTCAAACTGGATGGAGAGATAAAGAGTTTCCAAGACCGGCAAGG
>NW_019154184.1:412821-509736 GCF_002288905.1 Enhydra lutris kenyoni | reverse complement strand
AATATGGATGGGACTGGAAGAGATTATGCTGAGTGAAATAAGTCAAGCAGAGAGAGTCAAGTATCATATGGTTTCACTTATTTGTGGAGCATAACAAATAGCATGAAGGACAAGGGGAGATGGAGAGGAGAAGGGAGTTGAGGGAAATTGGAAGGGGAGGTGAACCATGAGAGACTATGGACTCTGAAAAAAAGTCTGAGGGTTTTGAAGGGGTGGGGGGTGGGAGGTTGGGGGAACCAGGTGGTGGGTATTGGAGAGGGCAAGGATTGCATGGAGCACTGGGTGTGGTGCAAAAACAATGAATACTGTTATGCTGAAAAGAAATTAAAAAAAAAATACACCAGAAAAAACGAATCCAAAACACACAGAGAACTCCTATCAAAATAAATAAAAAGCCAGCCAACACCAAGACATATCATAGAAAAATTCACAAAATACACAGAGAAGGAACAAATCCTGAAAGGTGCAAGGGGAAAAAAGGAAAAAAAATACCTTTAACCTAAGGCAAATCAGGGTCACAACAAATCTCTCCACAGAAAATTGGCAGAGAAGTAAAATAGCATGATATATTAAATGTGCTGAATTAGGGGAAAAAATTCAATCAAAAATACTTTATCCAGCAAGTCTGTCATGCAAAATACAAGGAGTGATAGTTTCTCAGTAAAACAAAATGTAAAGGAGTTCGTAACCACTAAACCAGCCCTCCTAAAAATATTAAACAAGACTCTGAGTGGAGAAAATAGACCAAAAGCAACAAAGACTAGAAAGGAACAGGGAAGATCAACAGAAATACCAATTTTACTAACATAATTGAGCTAAATTCATATCTATCTATAACCACTCCAAATTTAAATGGACTAAATCCTCCAATCAAAAGACATAAGATATCAGAATGGGAAAACAAACAAACAAACAAGACCTATCTATATGCTGGCCACAAGAGACTCATTTTAAACCTAAGACACTTGCAGGTTGAAAGGAAGGGGATGGAGAATGATCTACTATTCTAATGGACATCAAAGAAAATCTCGAGGAACCATACTTATGTCAGACAAACTAGACTTCAAAAAAACACTAGTTATAGATGAAGAAGGGCACTATATCTTAATTAAGAAGTCTATCAATCAAGAAAATCTAACAATTTCAAATATTTATGCCCCAAACTTGGAAGCACTCAAATATAAAATCAATTAATAACAACCATAAGGAAACTCACTGATGATAATACAATGATAGTAGGGGAACTTAACATTTCATTTACAGCAATGGACAGATCATATAAGCAGAAAATCAACAAGGGAATAATGGACTTTAATGACACACTGGACTAGGTGGACATAACAGATAAATTCAGAATATTTAATCCTTAAACAGAATACATATTCTTTCCAAGTACACATGGAGCATTATCCAAAGTACAACATACTGGGTCATAAACCAGGCCTCAGCAAATACAAAAAGATTGAGATCATACCATGCATATTTTCAGACCACAATGCTATAAAACTTGAAGTCAACTATAGGAAAAATATTTGTAAAGACCACAAATATATGGAGGTTAAAGAACATTCTAGTAAAGGGTGAATGTTTTAACCATGAAACTAAAGAAGAAATTAGAAAAGAACATGGAAGCAAATGAAAATGAAAACAGGACTGTCCAAAACATTTTGGATGCAACAAAGGCAGTCCTAGGAGGGAAGTATATAGCAGCACGTCTACCTCAAGAAGCAAGAAAAGTATCAGATACAAAATATAACCTTACACCTAAAGGAGCTAGAAAAATAATAGAAAGTAAAGAGTAAAGTCAACAGAAGATGGGAAATGATAAAGATTAGAACAATAAGAAATATAGAAACAAACAAAAAACAGTAGAATAGATCAACCAAATAAGGAGGTACTTCCTTGAAAAAAATGATAAAATTGATAAACCCCTAGCCAGACTTATCAAAAGAGAGAGAGAGAGAACATAAATAAGTAAAAATCATGAATGAGAGAGGAGAGGTCACAATCAAAACAGAAATAAAAACTATCACAAGAGAATACTATGAAAAATCATATTTCAAAACAGCTGAGCAATCAGGAAGAAATGCAAAATTCCTAGAAACTTACAAACTACCAAAACTGAAACTGGAAGAAATAGAAAATTTGAACAGTCCCATAGCCAGCAAAGAAATTGAATCAGTAATCAAACTTGATTCCAAAACCAAAGACTCCACTAAAAACAAGAATCACAAATCGATATCACTGATGCAAAAAATGGATGCAAAAATTCTCAACAAGATGTTAGCAAATGGAATCCAAATGTACATTAAAAGAATTATTCACTCCAGTCAAGTGGGATTTATTCCTTGGCCTGTAGGGGTGATTCGATATTCACAAATTAATTAATGTGATATACTGCAACAATAAAAGAAAGGATATGAACTATAGTATCCTCTTAATAGATACAGAAAAAGCATTTCATAAAACATGCTATCCATTTTTAGATAAAAACCCTCAACAAAGTAAGGATAGAGGGAATATATTGCAACATCATAAAGCATATATATATATATATATCCTCTATGATCAGAAACAAGACGGGTATGTCCCCTCTCACCATTATTATTTAACATAGTACTGGAAGACCTAGCCTCACCAAATAGGCAACAAAAAGAAAAAAAGAGGCATCCAAAATGGCAAGGAAGAAGTCAAACATTAACTGTTTGTAGATGACATGATGCTCTATGTAGAAAACCTGAAACACACATACACACAAAAATGCTAGAACTAATACATGAATTCAACAAAGTCATAGGATATAAAATCAACATACAGAAACCTGTTGCATTTCTATACACCAATAATGAACCAGCAGAAAGAAAAATCAAAGAATTGATCCCATTTATCTTTGCACCAAAACCCATAAGATACTTAGGAATAAACCTAACCAAAGAGTAAAAGATCTGCACTTTGAGACTGCACTTTGAGACTTACGAAAGAAATTGAATAGGACACAAAGAAATTGAATAGGACACAAAGAAATGGAATAACATTCCATGCTTATGGATTGAAAGAACAAGCATTTTTAAAATACCTGTATTAAAAAAGGCAATCTACACATTTAATGCAATTCTTATCAAAATACCAACAGCATTTTTCACAGAGTTAGAATTTCCCTAAAATTGGTATGGAACCACAAAAGATCCCAAATAGCCAAAGCAATGTTGAAAAAGAAAAACCAAGCTGGAGTCACAATGATTCCAGACTTTAAGCTATATCACAAAGCTACAGTCATCAAGATAATATGGTAGTGACATACAAACAGACACATAGATCAATGGAATAGAATAGAAAACCCAGAAATAGACTCAGAACATTATAGTCATTTAATCTTCAGGAAAGCAGGAAAAATAAACCAATGGCAAAAAGACACTTTTCAACAAGGTACTGGGAAAACTGGACAGCAACATGCAGAAGAATGAACCTGGACCACTTCCTTACACCATACACAAAAATAAATTCAAAATGGATGACGATGCATGGAACATTGGGTGTGGTGCAAAAACAATGAATACTGTTACGATGAAAAGAAATAAAAAAATTTAAAAAAAAGAAAAAAAAGGGATGACGACCTAAATTTGAGACAGGAAACCATCAAAATCCTAGAAGAGAACACAGACAGCATCCTCTTTTACCTGAGCCAGAGCAATTTCTCAGTAGACAGGTCTTTGGAGGCAAGGGGAACAAAAGGAAGTATGAACTATTGGTACTTCAGCAAGATAAAATGCTTTTGCACAGCAAAGGAAACAATCTGCAAAACTAAAATACAGCCTTTGGAACAGGAGATGACATTTGCCAATGACAAATCAGATAAAGAGGTAGTATCCAAAATCTATAGGTAACATATTTCTTTCTTTTTGAAATTCAGAAGAATTTTTAATTCACCCAGGAAGAACCAATCTGACCTTCCTTGCCCACATCAAGGGTTTATGAGCACCTTCCCCTCTTATTCTTCTGTTAGTGTTTCTGTGTATTTGTTTTTGTTTTTTACTATATAAATCTTATTCTTGGGGTTCATTTTGTTTAGGTTTTTCTTTTTTTTTTCTTGTATTTTACTTTTGTCAATTTTTTTTTATTATGTTATGTTAGTCACCATACGGTACATTAATTTTTGATGTAGTGTCCCATGATTCATTGTCTGCATATAACACCCAGTGTTCATGGTAATATGTGCCCTCCCTAATATCCATCACTGGGCTCACCCATCACCCCAACCTCCTCCCCTCTAAAACCCTCAGTTTGATTTCAGGAGTCCATAGTCTCTCACGGTTCATCTTCCCTCTGATTTTCCCCACTTCATTTTTCCCTTTCCTCTACTAATGTCCTCCATGCTATTCCTTATGTTCCACATATGAGTTTAACCATATAATAATTGTCTTTCTCTGCTTGAGTTGTTTCACTTAACATAATCTCCTTCAGTTCCATCCCTGTTGATGCAAATATTGGGTATTCATCCTTTCTGATGGCTGGGTAATATTCTATTGTACATAAGTACCACATCTTCTTTATCCATTCATCTGTTGAAGGGCATCTTGGCTCATTTAACCGTTTGGGTATTGTGGATATTGTTGCTATGAACATTGGGGTGCAGGTGCCCCTTTTTTTCACTACATCTGTGTCTTTGGGGTAAATAACCAGTAGTACAATTTCTGGGTTATAGGGTAGTACTATTTTTAACTTTCTGAGGAACCTCCGTACTGTTTTCCAAAGTGGTGTACAAATAACATATTTCACTCACCACCCCAAAAACAATCCAGTTAAGAAACGGGCAGAAAACATTAACTGACATTTTTCCAAAGAAGATATCCAGATGCCTAATAAACATGAAAAGTTACTCAACATGACTCATCAGAAGGGAAATACAAATAAAAACTACATGGAGATACCACCTCACACCTTTCAGAATGGCTAAGAAACAACAATACAAGAAAAAACAGATATTGGAAAGGGTGAGGAAAAGGGGAAATCTGCTACACTAGTGATGGGAATGCAAACTGCTGAAGCCACTCTGGAAAGGAGTATGGAGCTTCTTGTATAAGTTAAGAATTTAAAAAACCTATGATCTAGCAATTGTATTACTAGGTATTTACTCAAAGAATACTAAAATATAGATTTGAAAGGGTACATCCATCCATTTTTTATAGAAACATATCAACTAAAGGTAAACCATGGAAAGAGCCTGAGTGTCCATTGACTGATGAATGGATAAAGAATAGATGATATATATATCACAATGGAATATTACTTAACCATTAAAAGAATGAAATATTGCCATTTTCAATAACATGGATGGAGCAATAGTGTATTATGCTAAGTGAAATGCCAGTCATAGGAAAACAGATACCATATGATTTCATTCATATCCAGAATTTAAGAAACAAAACAAATGAACATATGGGAACATATGGGAAGGCCAAGAAGAGGGAGGGAAGCAAACCATAAAAGGATCTTAGCTATCAAGAACAGAGTTGATGGAGGGACTTTTGAAGGGGATTGGCTAAACAGGTAATGGATATTAAGGAGGGCAATTGTTGCACTGAATATTGAGTGTTAGATAGATGTGATGAATCACTAAATTCTACACCTGAAACCAAATGAATTTTACCATATATGTTAACCAACTATAATTTAAATAAAAAATTGAAAACTTCCTTTTTACCTTCTTCAAGACCAAAAGCTTCTGCACAGTGAAGGAAACAGTCAACAAAAAAAGAGGCAACCCACAGAATGGGAGAAGATATTTGCAAATGACCCTACAGACAAAGGGCTGATATCCAAGATATATAAAGAACTCAAACTCAACACACACAAAACAAATAATTACATCAAAAAATGGGCAGAAGACATGAACAGACACTTCTCCAAAGAGGACATACAAATGGCCAACAGACACATGAAAAAATGTTCAGCATCATTAGCAATCAGGGAGATTCAAATCAAAACCACATTGAGATACCACCTTACACCAGTGAGAATGGCCAACATTAACAAGGCAGTAACCAACATGTGTTGGAGAGGATGTGGAGAAAGGGGAACTCTCTTACACTGTTGGTGGGAATGCAAGTTGATGCAGCCACTTTGGAAAACAGTGTGGAGATTCCTTAAGAAGTTAAAAATAGAGCTACCCTATGACCCTACAATTGCACCACTGGGTATTAACCCCAAACATACTGATGTAGTGAAAAGAAGGGCCATCTGTACCCCAATGTTCTGAGTAGAAATGGCTACAGTTGCCAAACTGTGGAAAGAGCCAAGATGCCCTTCAACAGATGAATGGATCAAGAAGATATGGTGCATATATACATTGGAATATTATGCTTCCATCAGAAAGGATGAATGCCTAACGTTCAAATCAACATGGATGGGACTGGAGGAGATTATGCTGAGTGAAATAAGTCAAGCAGAGAGAGTCAATTATCATATCGTTTCACTTACTTGTGGAGCGTAAGGAATAACATGGATGACATTAAGAGAAGGAAAGGAAAAGTGAATTGGGGGAAATTGGAAGGGGAGATGAAGCATGAGAGACTGTGGACTCTGAGAAACAAACTGAGGGTTTTGAAGGGGAGGGAGGTGGGGGGGGTTAGGTGAGCCTGGTGGTGGGTGTTAAGGATGGCACATATTGCATGGAGCACTGGGTGTTGTGCATAAACAATGAATCTTGGAACACTGAAAAAATAAAATAAAAATTTAAAAAAAGAGGAAATAAAAATAATAAAGCTGAAGTTACTTAAAAATAATGATGAATATCTAACATTTACATTGACATGGATAGGACTGGAGGGTATTATGCTAAATGAATGAAATAAGTGAGGCAGAGAAAGACACTCATCGTAGGGTTTTACTCATATGATAAATACAATAAAATAGCACAGAGGATCATAGAGGAAGGGAGGAAAAATTTAATGGGAAGAAATAAGAAGGGTGACAAACCATTAGAGACTCTTGGCTCTGGGAAACAAACTGAGGGTTGTGGAAGGGGAGGTGGCTGGGAAAATGGGGTAACTGGGTGTTGGGCACTAAGGAGGGCACATGACTTGATGAGCACTGGGTATTATAGGCAACTGATGAAACATTGAACACTACATCTGAAAATAATGATGTACTCTATGTTGGCTAATTGAATTTAAATTAAAAAAGCACACTTAATGGTAAGACTAAATGCTTTTCCTCTAAGATCCAAAACAAGACAATTATGTCCACTCTCACCATGCTTATTTGCAATTGTACTGAAGGTTTTTGCCAGGGAAATTATGTGAGAATTAACAAGCATCCATATTGGAAAAAAAGAATACAAATATTTACATCTTAAGATTACATAATCATATTTAGATATCCTAAAGAATTCATAAAACAATGATTAGAGCTAATAAATGAGTTTAGCAAGGTTGAAGGACTTAAGAACAATATACAAATATTTGTTGTATTTCTGTACTCAAGCAACAAACTACCCAAAAAAATGAAGTTTAGAAAACAATTCTATTATACTGGCATCAAAAATAATAAATTACTCAGAAACAAATTTAACTAGAGAAGTACAACACTTGTATACTGAAAAGTACAAGACTTCGTTGACTGAAGATTCAGATAACTGGAAAAACATCTCCTGTTCATGGATTCAAAGATTTAATATTGGTAAGGTGGTAACACTGTCCAACTCTGCAGAATAAATTCAATCATATCAAAATCTCAATTATCTATTTGCAGAAATGGAGAAGCTGATCCTGAATGGATCAATATAACCCATATGTAATTGCCACAAATCCTAAATAGCCAAAAAAATCTTGGAAAAAAAAATTTGAAGACTCACTTACCAGTTTCAAAATTTACAACAAAATTATGGAAATCAAGCAATGTGGTACTGGTATAAATATAGGCACATAGATCATGTAAAACAATTGAGAGTCCAGAAATAAATCTGTGTATTGTTGGCCATTGATATTTGACAAGAGAACATTCAGTGGGAAAGCTAGTTTCTTCAACTAATAATGTTGGGGCAACCAGACAATAAAATAATGAGAGTAGGCCACTATCTCAAGCTATATAGAGAAAAATTAATTCAGAATGAATGAAATACCTAAATGTATGAGCTAAAACTATAAAACTCTTTAAAGAAAGCATAGGAGCATATATTTATGGCTTTGAATTTGGTAGTGGATTCTTAGATATGACACCAAAACCACAAGCATAAAAAGAAAAAATATAGATCAGTTGGACGTCATCAAAATTAAAAACTTTTGTGCATCAAAGGAAACTACCAAGAAAGTGAAAGGCAACCTACAGAAGGGATAAAATATTTGCAAGTGACATATTTGAAAAGAATCTAGAATCCAGAGTGTGTATGTATGTGCATATATATATATATATACAAACTCTGGCAACTCAACGATTACAAAGGCAAACAATAAAGTTTTAAAACGTAGCAAACTTCAAATTATAAAACAAGAATGGGTATACAATGTACAGCGTGGGAAATATAGTAAGCAATATGTAAAAACTTTGTATGGTAACAGATGGTAGCTAGATTTGTCATGGCGATCGCTTCATAATGTTTATAAATGTTGAATCACCATGTTGTACACCCAAAACCAATATAATATTGTATGTCAACTACACTTCAATAAAAAGTAATGTGCAAAATATATTAATAAACTGTTCTCCAAAGAAATCATACAAATGGCTAATAAGCGTATGATAAGACATTCAACATCATTGGTAATTAGGAACATGAAAACTGCAACAACAATGTGATACTCCTTCACACCCACTTAGTTTGCTATAATTTAGTAAATAAAATAGAAAGGAAAGTGATGAAAAAATGTGGAGGGGGCGCATGGGTGGCTCAGTGGGTTAAAGCCTCTGCCTTCAGATCAGGTCATGATCCCAGGGTCCTGGGATCGAGCCCCACATTGGGCTCCCTGCTCAGTGGTGAGCCTGCTTCCCCCTCTCACTCTCTGCCTGCCTCTCTGCCTACTTGTGATCTCTGTCTGTCAAATAACTAAATAAAATCTTTTAAAAAATGTGGAGAAATTGCAACCCTTATACGTTGCTGATAAGAATGTAAAATAATACATCCACTTTGGAGAAGATTTTGGCAGTTACTTAAAAATTTAAACATGGAGTGACTGTATGACCCAGCTATTCCATTCTTAGTCATGTACTTAAGAGAATTGGAAAAAAAAATTCACATGAAAAATTTTACATGATTGCTAATAGCAGCATTATTCATAATAGCTAAAAAGTAGATATAATCCAAATTCCCACCAACTGGTGAATGAAAAACAACATGTGTTATATCCATGAAATGGAATATTATTTAGCAATAAAAAGAATGAAAAAAGAATGAAATGCTGATGTATACAGTATGGATGAACTTTGAAAACATCATGCTAAAAGAAAGAAACTAGACTCAAAATGTAACTGGAAGAGATAACGCTGAGTGAAATAAGTCAAGCAGAGAGTCAATTATCATATGGTTTCACTTATTTGTGGAGCATAACAAATAGCATGGAGGACAAGGGGAGTTAGAGAGGAGAAGGGAGTTGAGGGAAATTGGAAGGGGATGTGAACCATGAAAGACTATGGACTCTGAAAAACAACCTGAGGGTTTTGAAGGGGCGGGGGGTGGGAGGTTGGGGGATCCAGGTGGTGGGTATTGGAGAGGGCACGGATTGCATGGAGCACTGGGTGTGGTGCAAAAAACAATGAATACTGTTATGCTGAAAATAAATTTAAAAAATTTTAAAAAAGTAATATATTGTATGGTTCAATTATTTTCAAACACCCACAATAGATAAATCCAGAGAGACAGAAAGTAGACTAGTGATTTCTAGAGGTTGCAGTAATGGGGGATGAAAATGACTGCTTAATAGGTGTGGGATTTACTTTTGGAGTGATTAGAATGCTCTGGAACTAGATAATGGTGATAGTTGTGCAACTATCTTAGCTACTGAACTCTATATATTAAAATGTTGAATTTTATAGTATGCAAAGTATACCTCATTCTAAAAAGATGTCAATGAAAGGTTTATAGAATTTCTTCAGGCAAATAAAGAAGAAGAACATTACACACAGGGAGAACAGCATTTTATGTTACAGATGTGGAGAGATAAAGAGGGAGAGGTAGGCAGAGGACACACTAAGAGAGTTTAAACATTATTTTTGGTTGAAGGGTCCATGGGGAGTAACAGAAGTTTTCTGAGGAAGGAATAAAAATTGCCCAATCTAAGTTTTGGAAAAATAGTTCTGAACAACAGTGTTGTGAGGTTTTTGAAGGCAAGGGAGTGGTATATTTTGTCCATTCATTTACAAGTATTAATTAAGTGCATCCTATGTGCCAAGTACTCTGCAAGGCCATCAAGAAGTAGTCATAGATTTTATAACTTGTTACATAAAATAGGTAATAAATGCTGAATAAGTTAATGGTTTGGTGAAGATGGATGGACATAGAAAAGTCATTTAAAGGCTATCGAAATTGCTCAGGGAAAAAAAGATAATGAAACTATGAGGGTATGGGAAAATAAAGTCAGAGCTTAATAAGAGAGCTGGTATAGTGGTTGAATTCACAACACTTGGTGATATTGATGATTATGTGAGAGGTAAATGGGAGAGGGGTCATAGATATTGACAAATCTTCAAACTAAGTCCTTGAAAACACTTATGAGAAAGAGGTAAATTAGGAAAAATACAGCAAAGGGGCCTGAGAAGGATCAGTCAGTTAGGTCTTAGGAAAAGCATGAGAGAATGGTGGTATTGATAGTGTAAGTTGAAAGAGCTTGGAGGATTCATTGTTTATGCACCACACCCAGTGTTCTATGCAATATGTGCCCTCCTTAATACCACCAGGCTCACCTATCCCTCCATCCCCCTCCCCTCCAAAACTCTCAGTTTGTTTCTCAGAGTCCACAGTCTCTCATGGTTCATCTCCCTTTCCAATTTACCCCAATTCACTTCTCCTTTTCTTATTGTAATGTTCTCCATGTTATTCCTTATGCTCCATAAGTGAAAACATAAAATAATTTTTTAAAAGAAGTAGTAACAGAAAGGAAAGGCAGACAAAGAGTAAAAACCAGTGATCTCAGAATTTCCTATACAATAATATTATAAAAATGATATCAGTTGCCAATGTAGTTTATTTCATAAAACTAGGAAAGTTCATTACTATATGAGTCGAATGAAGTCTCCAAATACTTTATTTTTGTTATTGTTGTCTGAAATTTCAAAAAAAAATAGCTAAAAAAATTTCAGTAAATAAATAAAAGAGCTCTGAGGAGGAAGGAACGTCAACTGTTTGTTACCTTGATGTTAAGGAAGATGGGTGTGAATGAAGAGGTCTTGGGCTTTAATAATTTGGAGGTCAGTGATCACTCCAATTTATGAGGTTATATTGTAGTGAGTCAAGAGGGACATTCAGTGTAAACTGTCTTTTTCAGAAGTTTGGTAGTGGTCATAGGAGAGAGATAGAGTGGCAGATGTTATTTACAGATATATGTATGTAAGTATATGTATATAAATATGTCTAATATATATTAGACGTAAATACATACATATTATAATACATACATACATACATGCATACGTACATACATACATACTAGGCTTAGGCATAGAATAATAGGTGGGTCAGGAAATTAGATTATCTGAGGTTAAATGCACAGGTGGAGGGTTTGCTGTGGAGAGAAGAAATGCTCATCTTACTGTGGGCTAAGAAAGAAGAGGTAGGGAAATGTCAAGGCAGAGAGGGTAGTTGATAGAATTCAAAACTGAAGAGGCTCTGGATATTCTCAAAGAAGGAGGAGGTTAACCTCATGTTCTGAGAGCAGGACTGGAGACCTAAAATAAAGTGAAAGTGTTCTAAACAGTTGATATCAGGAATGGGACAAAAATGAGCAAACTGGTAAACATCATGAAGATAGGCATTTGACATCATAGAGCATGAAACTAAACTGAGACCAATGCATCTCTGCTGTTTGTTTTACGAGCTTAGCAGTCCAGGAGTGTGAAGAATTGTAAAACATAGAGGGCGATTCCAGAACTTAGGAACAACATAGAGGATAAGGCAAAGCGATGACAGTTGAGAGCTATGTACATCAGAAATGAAACAGGGAACCATAATCATGGAACCAGGTTGACATACACAAGGAAAGAGAAGGCTCAAAGAGCAGGGAAGGGTACAAAGCTGAGAATAACTTCTCTGAGACTGTTTCCTTTTTCATCAGTAGGGGGCAATGGTAAGCACTGCCTAACAGATTTGTTTCCTGTAAGCTTAAACTTTAGTAAGAAATACAGCGGGGTTGATATGTCGTAAGCAAAGTCCTTCCCAGATGGGCTAGGAACTAACTCACAGAAAGGTGAGTATGCTCAACTTAGGTCTTTATGAAGTATACATTCTTGGACTTTCTGGCCATGCTATGTCCTCTCTGCTTGCCCATATTGTCAACTCTCAGAGCACTGGGCCATATAATTCTCTACGAGTGAGATTGCCCTTGTTTCCCCAACAACTGGTAGACCAGGATCTACAGCACACACATACTCATTACAACTCAGCTTTGGGAAACAAATGCTTCCAGGAAAATACAGAAGTCTCAAACCAACATTAGTCTCCTAAATCAAATAGTGAGAGCCAGTTTGCTTATCTTCCTTATACAGTGCTATTTTGTAAGGATAGTAATTTTCAGGTGGCTCTGAGGATAAGTCCCCAAAAGCAGTTTTGGGCAATGGCAATCTTGTTGAAATAAGTTTCTTCCCTTTCAAGGTGATCTCTTGGAAGGCAACAAGATTCATTTAGACATATCACTGCTGGGATGTTCATTTAAACCCTAGCCTGCAATATTTATGTACATGGTTTGTAATGCTTCCAAGATAATGCTGTAAGAAATAGCCAGACCTTGGGGCGCCTGGGTGGCTCAGTGGGTTAAGCCACTGCCTTCGGCTCGGGTCATGATCTCAGGATCCTGGGATCGAGCCCCGCATCGGGCTTTTTGCTCAGCAGGGAGCCTGCTTCCTCCTCTCTCTCTGCCTGCCTCTCTGCCTGCTTGTGATCTCTCTCTGTCAGATAAATAAATAAAATCTTTAAAAAAAAAAAAAAGAAATAGCCAGACCTTCATTAACCAGCGTCAATCTTCATTGAGACCTCAACCAGAACTTGCATTTGACTTTAGGAAGAAGATTGGGGGGGGGTCCTTAAAAATCTATGTAGATATCTGGGCTTTATTTCATGAAACAAATTAAAACACAAACAATAAAATAACAATAAAAGTCCTCACTGAACAAAACAAACAAAAAGAGCAATAAGATATCACCTGACACCTGTCAGAATGGCTAAAATAAAAAAGACAAGACGTAACAAGTGTTGTGGAGAAAAGGCACCCTCATAGACTATTGGTGAGAATGTAAACTGGTAGAGCCACTGTGGAAAATAGTATGGAGGTGTTGAAAAAAAAAATAGAAATACTATATGATACAATAATTCTGTTATTTGGAATTTACTCACAGAAAATAAAAACACTAATTTGAAAAGATATATGCACCTCTGTGTTTATTACAACATTATTTACAGAAGTCAAAATATGGAAGCAACCTAGATGTCCATCAATAGACAAATGGATAAGGAAGGTGTAGTGTATACATACAATGGAATATTACACAGCCATAATAGAAGATAAAATCATGCCATTTGAGACATGGATGGACCTAGAGGGCATTATGTTAAGTGAAATATGTCAGACCAAGAAAGAAATACTAGGGCACCTGGGTGGCTCAGTTGGTTGAGTGTCTGACTTTGGCTCAGGTCGTGGTCTCGAGGTCCTGGGATCAAGCCCCAGGCCAGGCTCCCTGCTTCACTGGGAGTCCGCTTGTCCCTCTGCCTCTGCCTATGTCCCTGCACCTCCACTGCTTGTGCTTTCTCTGTCACTCTTTCTTAAATAAGTAAATAAATGAACAAACAAGAAAATAAATGATAAAGACAAACACCATGTGATTGCACTCATATGTGGGACCTAAAAAATGAATAAACAAAAAGTAGAAACAGACCTATAAATGCAAAGAACAAACTGATGGGGACGAGAGTGGGGAGATGGGCAAAGTATGTTAGGAGATGTGAGAGATACAGGCTTCCAGTTAGAGAATAAAAGAGGAAAAAGACAAAGCAAAAAGAATATAGTCAATGGTATTATAATAGTGATATAATGGTAGCTACACATGTGGTGAACATAACATAATCTATAAACTTGTCAAATCACTATGTGATGTACCTGAAACTAATGTAACATTGTGTGTCAACTGTACTGAAAAAAAAAAAGAACAAGTAAAAAAGTTTCCAAAGGGTGACCAGGAGCTAATATTCAACCATAAGAGACAATCAGACATAATGGAAAGAATAATTGATCTGTGTGCAGGTTCCAACTTGAACTTCCTAACTGTGAACTCCTGGGGAAAAAAAACCTTCTGATTTCCAGCTTCTTCTGTAAAATGAGAATAGTGATAGCTATCTCATGAGATAGACATGGGATTCAATTATAGAATGTGTGTTGAGTTCTTGTGAATTTTATCTGGCAAATATGATTTGCTTAGAGAATGTCACTTTCCCCTTTACCATTTTTTAGATTCTTGTAAGAAGACAGGCATTGTCTCCAGCCTTATTATCATCAGTCCAGAATTTTTCTTTGCAATTGTACAACCCAGAACACTCTCTCTCTCCACACACACAAATTCTGTTCTCTGGAATAAAGGCACTACTGAGGTATCTCCAGTGCAATGTAGTCCATTGCTAGGATCACCAAGAGAAAGGGTTGCTTACCTTCAACCACAAACTTCACAGTGTTGCTGTACTGCTCAGAGCCTACCCGGGCCTTGGCAGTACAGAAATAGGAGCCTGAGTCAGCCACCATGGCAGGCTTGAAGAGTAAGGTACTCAAGACTGCTACTTTGATGGGTTCTTGATTGTTGGTCTGTTCCTTGTACCAAGCATAACTGATGGGAGGAGAGCCCCAGGCCTGGCATTGAAGGCTAATCCTCATTCCCTGGGGCACTGTGAAGCCATAGCCACTGCCAGTCGTCACTGTGGGCTTGGAAACAGAGACTGCAAAGGAAAAACAAGAAAGGAGGCTCTGGGAAGTTATAAGAATATGTGAATACAAGGCTGAGTCATCCTTGCTGGGTATAGGGGTAATTATATATCTGCAAAGTGAACTAAAAGGAACTCCTAACTTGGAACAGGGTAAGAAATAGGATAATGTAAATAAAAATAGTTTTGTTTGAGAGATTAGATATTGTTTTGTGTTATATATGGTTTTGAACTATTTGGAGTTAAAAATCTACTGATTTTTTTTTTTTTTAAATAGAGAGGTTTTTTTTTTTTAGGCTTTAGTAGATAGAGTTTTTGGATTATCTACAGTTTTGGATTACCAGGGCCAGGTTTTCATAAAATCATCAAGTCAGTAAAATGTATCTTGGCTAACCCCAGTAACCCTCTCCCCAGAGCTTCTATGTCAGCATCTATTTACTCTCCAATATCCTGATTAGATAGATAGACTCACTTTTATGAGTTTTAAAATCCAGAGCCCAAGGAGGGCAACTAGGGTATGAATGCTAGAATTTCTGGGATGCTTGAAGGGGTAGAGATTTGAAAGCCAGAAATCCTTCCCAACACTTCTTAAATTATACTCTGAGAGTGATGACCGTGAGGATCCTCTGCCTGTCCACTTTCCCTGATTAGCACATACGACTGAAGAAAGACTGTGTACAAGTAAACAAAATTATCTGGGTTTCTAAAGCTCTTCTAGTATTATAGACCTCTATTTGGTCTTTGTCTATCAGTGCTTTCCTATCATCACAGTCACTCACATTTCTGGACACGAAGCTCAATGATCTTATCTCTCACCACTTGGTTGCCATTAGGGGTCTGCCAAGTGACTTCACATGTGTAGTGGCTCCGGTCATCCATCTCCAGGGTATTCAGCTGGAGGGATACATCTCCTGGAATCTTGTGGTTCACTTGCAGGCGGCCCCGGTATTTTGCTTGCTGGATATGGTCTCCAGAGGAATCATGTAGGAAGATGGTGACTGGATCCAAGCCACGATGTACCAGCCACTTTACCAAGACTTGAGTGTAGCCTTGCAGAGGACCATAGGTGCAGGGAATATTCACATCCCCTTTCCAAGGTCCTGTCACACTCTCAGGTGCTTCCAGAATGGGATGGCCTGAAGAGGAAGAAGAAAATGGACATAGATGGCACACCCACCTGGGAGCTAGGATGGCAGTGGCAGATCTCAAAAGACTTCTGAAAAACACCTCTAAAATTTCCTTCCATCATACTTTCAGATTCCATGTGCTCTTTTGTTCTCTGCCTGCCTTCCCATAAATCAGAACACATCCTCAGAAGGAAAACTCTTAACACTGTTTGGCTCTTGTCAGTTTCAAGTTCCTTTCCTGTCACTGCCTTGCTGTGAGATGACCCTGGATAAGCCACTTTGTACCACAAGGACTCATGTTCTTCATCTATAATGTAGAGAGTTTGAATGGAATGATGTCTAAGGATTCCTTAAGCTCTGAAGTTCTGTAAGTCTATGAAAAAGAACCTCTTTCAATATTTTCCAAAAGAAGTGTAGGAACAAATGCTGAACAGTTGTGTCTGGCCCATTTTATTATGTAATTATATACCTGGAGAAATGTTTGTGCTGCAGGGCAAGGAAAGAAAGGGCCATATTCCCTGCTTATTCCCCATTGCTCCTCAGAAAAGTTCAGTATTTGGGTCCCTGACCCTAAGCTTTTCTCTGGAAGGGAGGCTGGACACATACAGGGCAATTCTTAGGGTGGAAACTTGTGTGAAATGTACTTGTGTTTAACAAAATCATTAGTTATTGTTAAGTTTGAAATCCTCACTTTGTAAGCCTGACCTTCCCCCCCCCCCCGATTTCTCTTTATTTCCCTTTTAGTTTCTCTTAGATTTCACCAAAGGTACATTGGAAAATTCTATCTTGAGGAGGAATGGAGAGGGAAATGTCAGGAAAGGAAAAGGGTCTGAATAAATCCTAAAGCTGGCTGTGGTAGGAATAGTAGTAGGACCAAAAGGAGATTCTTCCTTGGTGTGTGGGGGAGGGAAACATAGGTGACAGGATTTGGTAGTGTTAAGAGAGGCATCACTTCCTATTAGAAATTTTCATTCGGGGTGCCTGAGTGTCTCAGTCAATTAAGTGTCTGCCTTCAAATCAGGTCATGATCCTGGGTTCCTAGGATTGAGCCCTGCATCGGGGTCCCTGCTCATGAGGAGTGTTCTTCTCCCTCTCCCTCTGTTCCTCTCCCTGCTCATGCTCTCTCTTTCTATCTTTGAAAAAAAAAAAAAAACGTAAAAAAAGAAATTTTCATTCATAAGCTCTTGTTTTGAGGATCTTGTGTTTTATTTAACTCCAACCAGGAGTGAGGTATTATATGTAGACAATTAATTTATCTCTGTCCTAGAAGAAGGAGGTTCAAAATGTGAAATATTAGGGCACCTGGGTGGCTCAGTGGGTTAAGCCTCTGCCTTCGGCTCAGGTCATGATCTCAGGGTCCTGGGATCGAGCTCCGCATCAGGCTCTCTACTCAGCGGGGAGCCTGCTTTCCCCTGTCTTTCTGCCTGCCTCTCTGCCTACTTGTGATCTCTCTCTCTCTCTGTTGAATAAATAAATGAAATCTTTAAAAAATGTGAAATATTACTGAATAAATGCCTGTTATGTAGCCCAGGATTCTCAGGCTTCAGTCAAACAAATGGTAGGGTAGGGGAATGCCTTCTATCTCCCAGAATTTATTGCCATGTACCAAGTACCAGGCCTCTAGCCTTTGATCACCAGAGATTCTCACAACATCACTAGCATATTTTGACCAAGATAAAAACCTTGAGTAGAAAATAATAAATAAACATGAGTCCATGTTGCTAAATCAACCACATAGTCTCTGGAGAGTTTCAGATTGGGCAGGGAGCAAAACTCAGACCCATGAATGGGAATGCAGTAGGTCTGATTTTGGTTTGTCCTAACACTGAACTTTGTAATTAATCAGAGTTTTTTATTGATGAACCAAGCAGTCTGGGAGAAGTTCTGATCTTTGTTTGGGTCTTGGACAACATTACTCTTTAAGGTCCCTTCAATCTTAGGTCGTTCAATGCTAATAGGGTATAATGGAAATGAAAGTTAAATAATTACATTTTCTAGCTGGTGGTGAACTTTCACCAGATGGTGGTGTTTCACTGTGCTATTGCTAGTTCAGGCCTCCATATGCATGCAGATGCAGCTTATAATCATCATGAACATGCATGTGTCACTTAAAGCACACATGTATCAGCCTTAAGCCCCATGAAAGCCATCTGAGTCTTTCAGTTTAATGTGATCTTTACCATTATTTTTTTTTCCAGCTCTCACAAATCTTCCACTCCTCCTCTGAAAAGCATTCTCTCACTTTTTCTGACAACAAAGCAATATTCTGCTCTGGAGACATCTTGAACAGCTGAAAATGCCTTTGTCTATGTGTATGTATGTCTTTCCTCTGAACTTGGAGGGAATTCAAGGCTTGGTTTGCATTACCCTCTCTGGGAACTCCCTGGGGACTCTCACATAGCCCACTCTGGTCTGTCAATTATAAGAATAGCCAGTCTCAATTTCTCAATCTTGAAATTCACTTCTAAAAGTAGGTCAGGCTTGACTCCTGCATTCCAGAATAGGGTCATGGAGCAGAGTTAACCAGACTTCTAAGAATTACATATTTTTGCTCCGTTTACTTCTCCCCTCCTTCCTTTGCCTTTCCTTCCTTCAACTCATCTTTCCATTTGGCTTCTATTCTTCCTCCTTCTTTTATTGTCTCCTCTTTATCCTCATGCTTCATTAGTATCACAGAGACAGTATATGGTAGGTACAGGGCATCACACACATAAAAAAAGACATTGTACATCATGTCCTCTGATCTCCAAAGTGAAGGTAACCTCAATAGAATTGACTTACACCTTCCAACTATCCTTTGGTTCTCAGAAAGCCTAGAGATACACTGAATAGAAGCACCTAGTGAGGTCAGGAGAATAGTGAAGGAGCACATGGTGTAGTAGTCCAAGGTCTGTCTTAACATGTGACCCATGTCCCCATGCCTCTATGTGACCCTGAGTAAATTGCTAAACCTGTCTGAGCTTCATGTCATTACCAATAAAATGGAGGTTAATAATATACCTTCCATGGAGGCTTATGTTGAAGAGCAAATGAGATTATAGGTGTGAAAGCACCTAGAATAATGGCCGGTATTCAGTAGGTGCTGGATAGATTAGCTTTATAAAATATTTGTAATGTTTATAAAATAAAAATGTTTGGGATTTATTTTACTATGATTATTTCAACATGTGCTTTGACAGACTAGCTGTTTCTGCCCTCTTCACTTTTAAAAGTAAATCTACAGTCCTACAGAGATGTTCAGCTGGCAGGGCTATTTGAGGCCAGCAAATTGATTCCCTCACTGTACAAATAGAATGGAGACACTGAGATCCAGGGAGTGGGAATGTGTTATTGGCCATTCAGTATGTACTGAGCTTCAGGTCTATAGTGTTAAACACTCCACATAAAAGAAAGACCTGTTTCTAGGGCTAGAGGCTCTCACAGGCTGAGGATGGAATGATATATATGAAAGCACTCACAAGTACACACACATGATTTAACTTTCACATGCACAGCATGTTCTCCTGAGCCCTAGTCCTGCCTCTGTATCAGCTCAAACCAACAGATTTGGAGAAAGTAGAAAGGGATGCTCTAAAACATGTTAGAGAATGAAAATATTGTATTTGCAAAATAACCTGTATTATTTAATAGTATTAACTCTGCCACTAATGCTCTGTGGCCTGGAGCACATTCTTCTCCCTCTCAGGTGACTTAATTTAGTATCCTTTTTAGCTTTGAGGCTCTAGAATTTGATTGGTCACAGAGCCCCAGGATAGAGTTAGCATAATTTGAGTCAGCTATGAAAAGATGTTCTTTCTGACCACATAAGGGACACCTAGCTAACATATATCTGGCCTCTCCCTGTAAAGATATGGAATAAGTAGATATGCAGCAAAAACTCATTTGCTGTATCTTGGGTCTCACTTAGCAATTACTTAGACTTAGTTACCAAAAAGTCTATTTCAATTCTCAGGGATATAAAAGAGGATGGAGAAATACCTGAAGAAATAATGCTTCTATGGGATAGGGATAATAAGACCTCTTTTGGAGATATCTATCTATCTATATTATATATAATATAGATAGATACATATAAATGATTATATATATAATCATTTATCTATCTATGTAGATTTGTAATCTCCAGCATTAATTTCCCAGAAGTAGCCTGGACGAGCTGGGCTATATTCACAGGGAAATGAGTTACCCAAAGAGATGGTAAGGAACAAATCCTGTGAAGACCAGTTGAAGGATTTAGAGCTAGTTTATCTTGAAGAAGAGATGAATCAAGAGGACACGATGTCTGCCATTAGAACTCTTAAGGGCTGTCACAGCATCGAGGGAGTAGATATGTTCTATGTATCTCTAAGAAAGAGAGCTGGGGCCTTAGGATGGAAGGCACAAGGAAGTGGATATAGTTCAACTCAAGGAAGAACATCTTAACATTTGTAACTGCCCTGGACTAGACTGGATAGACTAGATAGTCTGGGAAAATCATCAATTCTCAGTCACTGGAAGTATGTGAACAGATATTTTGGGCAAAGTTCATAACAACAAAGTATTGGGTCTAGGTTACTTTTAAGGTCCAATCTTGCTCTTAGACAACATTCTTTCTTTGAAGGTTATATATATTAACAGGGATCAAGACCTGGAGACAGAAGGGTTAAGGTAAAATGGTAGAATTTCAGGTGAAATAAGATGGAGGAGGGATTTGGGTGTCACTGGCCACCTTCTTAATGTCCCTGAGATATGACAAGTACTAGAAAAATCATGTGGTTGTTTTTCAATTTCTATCAAAACTTACCTCCTGGCTTCTTCAGCAGGCTTTAACTACCCAAAGCTGAGAGTCTGCAGCACTGTCTGAGAACATTCAACTATTCAACAGGAATAAGTTTTCCCCAGTAGCCATTCAATCCCAAACTCCCAGCTTGTTGCTGGTGCGAGCAGTTGTAACCAGGTCCCCATTTGCTGCCTTACCATAGGTGACCACTGTTAGGTAGTCCAGAAGCAGGAGGCCCAAAAAGAGCCCCATCACAGCCAGAACCACTCTTATCCTTTCTTCTAGCCTCCTGCTGTCAAAAAGGCATGAACCTCTGATGGCTGCCAGCGTCTGTGCCTGTTCACTTCCCTTCCTTCTCTATATCTCTCACTTGGAATCCCAGCCCCATCTCACATTCTCCTTCCTTCCCTATTTCAGCATAAATCATGTGAGTAACCCTCCCAACCCTGCCCGGGGTGGAGGTTTAGTGTGAATGAAGAAGTTCCTCTCCCTGCTAGGGTATTGACTTGATTTTCCATGGAGTCAGTAATGTTCTCTGGTCTTTGATCTCCCAGGCTGTGTTTATTTTCAGTTTCTTCCACAAAAATCAGAGGTTGGGGGAGTAACATTTGGGATGGATTTTATCCTTCCAGTATGGGGGTATTTTCCTTTCCGGTGGACCTGGGGAGGAGAGATCAACATTGCTGACCTGTGCAATATTCAGCAATCATACTGTTAACTCCTGCCTTATACACCTATGCAAATGAACAGAGTGTTGGGCGTGGGTGCCTGTGGGCTTCAGAGTATAAGAGATTAAGTGTTTGAAAGGACTTTCTACAAATCAAAGCTTAAATATTTCTCAAGCCCATGGATAAAGTTGTTATGGGTATATATACTCCTGTATCTCATATACAGGAAGCTCTTTGAATCACTTTCTCCAATAGCTCCACCTCTTTGGTGGTAAGTGTTCCCAGCAGTGCTAATTTGGGTTCTATTATTTATTTCTTAAAGGGAAAGTTAAGTTTAACATACAATGTACTTACCCATTGACCTGGTAGTGGTATGCTCTATTAGGTTAATTTTTCAATGACTTTTAATTGGTACGTATCTGATCAGGAAGAGATAGGCATTAGACTTACAAGAAGCTTAATTTCTTCTCTTCACAAGCCCCAGAGTGTAATTTCACCAACAGTCTACTCCTAGGTTTGGCACTGCTCAAAGCCTATTAAATATTGAAAATACGAACACCTCCAAAAGGAGAATACATCCAACAAATTCATACCAAACTATAAGTAAATTTTAAGCTTGGCTTATTCTTTTTTAATTGGCGGGCTAAGAGAGGGCTTGGACAGGGGAGGGGTGAGCTTTGTAGAAAGGGGTAGTGAGACCCCAATGACAGACAGTATCTCCTCCACATGCTTGCCAAGGGATAGTTATATACAGATGATTTGGGACTGGAAAAGGTTAAGATGAGAGTCCAGCATTTCAGTCCCCAACATTGTTACATAGAATTCTGTTAACACCTCTGTCTCCCAGATTCAGCCCCTCTTGTCTGGGTGTCCCTTGATATTTGGTTATTTCAGTCAGTCTACCTCAATTGAAATTCTAGTCATTGTTTTCCATTGGGTTCCTCACTCAGAGAACCCTGAGCTTTGGAGAGGCCCTCTTTTGTATTTTACAGCTGACACCCTAACACACACACACACACACACACACACACACACACACACCTCCCCTTTACGGTATTTCCTAATGAAGAGCTGAAAACCCATGCCTCATTGGACTAGTGTCAATTTCTGTCTGGCATGGTGACTGTATTTTTGAATTGCCTCTGGCCTTTTGTTAAGACCCTCTAAATGTGAAGATAAATGTCCCAGAAAATATGAACAACATTTTTCTGAGGAAGAATTGCAGTCTTACAGTGAGATCAGTAGCCTTGAGAAGAACATTGGAGAGGAAGTCAGGAAAGATAGAGAAGAGCCTGGCTCTGCATCTATTTCATTCTAAGAATTTGAACAAGTTAAGTATGAACTTCAGCTTCCTCAATTGTAACATGAGCACTGTTAGATTTCATGTTTACATCATTTCAGATTTTTAAAAATCAAACTACTCTATACATACAATAACAAAAATAAAAATGATAGCTGCTATCTCTTGATCTTTTACTCTTCCAGGCACTGTACTAACAGTTTTCATGGATTAATTCATTTTGTACTTACAATCTTTCATGGCAGATATTGTACTCTTTCCTTTTTTGCAGTTTTTATTTTAATTCCAATTAGTTAACATATAGTGTTATATTAGCTTAAGGTACATAATACAGCCATTAAGCACCTCCATAAAAACCTGGAGCTCATCACAGCAAGCGCATTCCTTAAACTTCATCACCTATTTAACCCTGCCCTACCAAACTCCACTCTAGTAACCAACAGTTTGTTCACTATAATTAAGAGTCTGATTTTGAATTTTCTCTCTCCCTCACTGTCTCTCCTGTGCTTTGCTCATTTGTTTTGTTTCTTAAATTCCACATATAAGTGAAATCTTATTATATGTCTTTCTCTGACTTCTTTCTTTCTTTTTTTTTAATTTTATTTTCAGCGCAACAGTATTCCTTGTTTTTTTTTTTTAAGATTTTATTTATTTATTTGTCAGAGAGAGAGAGAGGGAGAGAGAGCAAGCACAGGCAGACAGGATGGCAGGCAGAGGCAGAGGGAGAAGCAGCCTCCCTGATGAGCAAGGAGCCCAATGTGGAACTCGATCCCAGGATGCTGGAATCATGACCTGAGCCGAAGGCAGCTGCTTAACCAACTGAGCCACCCAGGCGTACCGTATTCCTTGTTTTTGAACCACACCCAGCGCTCCATGCAATCCGTGCCCTCTCCAATACCCACCACCTGGTTCCCCCAACCTCCCACCCCCCGCCCCTTCAAAACCCTCAGGTTGTTTTTCAGAGTCCATAGTCTCTCATGGTTCACCTCCCCTTCCAATTTCCCTCAACTCCCTTCTCCTCTCCATCTCCCCTTGTCCTCCATGCTATTTGTTATGCTCCACAAATAAGTGAAACCATATGATAATTGACTCTCTCTGCTTGACTTATTTCACTCAGCATAATCTCTTCCAGTCCCGTCCACGTTGATACAAAAGTTGGGTATTCATCCTTTCTGATGGAAGCATAATACTCAATAGTGTTTATGGACCATATCTTCCTTATCCATTTGTCCATTGTTGAAGGGCATCTTGGTTCTTTCCACAGTTTGGTGACCGTGGCCATTGCTGCTATAAACATTGGGGTATAGATGGCCCTTCTTTTCACCACATCTCTATCTTTGGGGTAAATACGCAGTAGTGCAATTGCAGGGTCATAGGGAAGCTCTATTTTTAATTTCTTGAGGAATCTCCACACTGCTCTCCGAAGTGGCTGCACCAACTTGCATTCCCACCAACAGTGGAAGAGGGTTCCCCTCTCTCCACATCCCTTCCAACACATGTTGTTTCCTGTCTTGCTAATTTTGGCCCTTCTAACTGTTGTAACGTGGTATTTCAATGTGGTTTTAATTTGAATCTCCCTGACGGCTAGCGATGATGAACATTTTTTCATGTGTCTGATAGCCATTTGTATGTCTTCATTGGAGAAGCGTCTCTTCATATCTTCTGCCCATTATTTTATATGATTGTCTGTTTTGTGTGTGTTGAGTTTGAGGGGTTCTTTATAGATCCTGGATATTAACCTTTTGCCTGTACTGTCATTTGCAAATATCTTCTCCCATTCCGTGGGTTGCCTCTTGGTTTTGTTGACTGTTTCCTTTTCTGTGCAGAAGCTTTTGATTTTGATGAAGTCCCAAAACTTCATCTTCGCTTTTGTTTCCTTTGCCTTTGGAGACATATCTTGAAAGAAGTTGCTGTGGCTGATATCGAAGAGGTTACTGCCTATGGTTTCCTCTAGGATTCTGATGGATTCCTGTCTCACATTGAGGTCTGTTATCCATTTTGAGTTTATCTTTGTGTACGGTGTAAAAGAATGGTCGAGTTTCATTCTTCTACATATAGCTGTCCAGTTTTCCCAGCACCATTTATTGAAGAGACTGTCTTTTTTCCACTGTATATTTTTTCCTGTTTTGTCGAAGATTATTTGCCCATAGAGTTCAGGGTCCATATGTGGGCTCTCTACTCTGTTCCACTGGTCTATGTGTCTGTTTTTATGCCAGTATCATGCTGTATTTTTGATCACAGCTTTGTACTAAAGCTGGGAAACAGGTAACGTGATGCCTCCAGTTTTATTTTTGTTTTTCAACATTTCCTTAGCAATTGGGGTCTCTTTTGATTCCATACAAATTTTTGGATCATTTGCTCCAGCTCTTTCAAAAAGACCAGTGGAATTTTGATTGGAATGGCATTAAAAGTAAAGATTGCTCTAGGCAGTATGGACATTTTAACAATGTTTATTCTTCCAATCCAAGAGCATGGAATGGTCTTCCATCTTCTTGTGTCTTCTTCAATTTTTTTTCATGAGAGTTCTGTAGTTCCTCGAGTACAGTTCCTTTACCTCTTTGGTTAGGTTTATTCCCAGGTATCTTATGGTTCTTGGTGCTATAGTAAATGGAATAGATTCTCTAATTTCCCTTTCTGTATTTTCCTTGTTAGTGTATAAGAAAGCCACTGATTTCTGTACATTGACTTTGTATCCTGCCACGTTGCTGAATTGCTGTATGAGTTCTAGTAGTTTGGGGGTGGAGTCTTTTGGGTTTTCCATATAAAGAATCATGTCATCTACAAATGAGAGAGTTTGACTTTTTCATTGCCAATTTGAATACCTTTTATTTCTCTTTGTTGTCTGATTGCTGTTGCTAGTACATCTAATATTATGTTGAACAAGAGTGGTGAGAGTGGGAATCTTTGTCATGTTCCTGATCTCAACGGGAAGGCTGCAAGCTTTTTCCGATTGAGAATGATATTTGCTGTGGGTCTTTCATAGATAGATTTTATGAAGTTCAGGAATGTTCCCTCTATCCCTATACTTTGAAGCATTTAAATCAGGAACAGATGCTGGATTTTGTCAAATGCTTTTTCTGCATCAATTGAGAGGACCATGTGGTTCTTCTCTCTTCTCTTATTAGTTTGTTATATCACATTGATTGATTTGTGAGTGTTGAACCATCCTTGTAGCCCAGGAATGAATCCCACCTGGTCATGGTGGATAATCTTTTTTATTTTTTTTTATTTCTTTTTATTGTTCCAGGTGTTTTATTTTATTTTTTTTTAATTTTATTTTTTATAAACATATAATATATTTTTATCCCCAGGGGTACAGGTTTGTGAATCGCCAGGTTTACACACTTCACAGCACTCATCATAGCACATACCCTCCCCAATGTCCATAATCCCACCCTTCCCAACCCCCCTACCCCCATTAACCCTCAGTTTGTTTTGTGAGATTAAGAGTCACTTATGGTTTGTCTCCCTCCCAATCCCATCTTGTTTCATTTACTCTTCTCCTACCCCCTTAACCCCCCATGTTGCATCTCCTCTCCCTCATATCAGGGAGATCATATGATAGTTGTCTTTCTCCGATTGACTTATTTCGCTAAGCATGATACCCTCTAGTTCCATCCACGTCGTCGCAAATGGCAAGATTTCATTTCTTTTGATGGCTGCATAGTATTCCATTGTGTATATATACCACCCCTTCTTTATCCATTCGTCTGTTGATGGACATCTAGGTTCTTTCCATAGTTTGGCTATTGTAGACATTGCTGCTATAAACATTTGGGTGCACGTGCCCCTTCGGATCACTACGTTTGTATCTTTAGGGTAAATACCCAGCAGTGCAATTGCTGGGTCATAGGGTAGTTCTATTTTCAACATTTTGAGGAACCTCCATGCTGTTTTCCAGAGTGGTTGCACCAGCTTGCATTCCCACCAACAGTGTAGGAGGGTTCCCCTTTCTCCGCATCCTCGCCAGCATCTGTCATTTCCTGACTTGTTAATTTTAGCCATTCTGACTGGTGTGAGGTGGTATCTCATTGTGGTTTTGATTTGTATTTCCCTGATGCCGAGTGATGTGGAGCACTTTTTCATGTGTCTGTTGGCCATCTGGATGTCTTCTTTGCAGAAATGTCTGTTCCTGTCCTCTGCCCATTTCTTGATTGGATTCTTTGTTCTTTGGGTGTTGAGTTTGCTAAGTTCTTTATAGATTTTGGACACTAGCCCTTTATCTGATATGTCATTTGCAAATATCTTCTCCCATTCTGTCAGTTGTCTTTTGGTTTTGTTAACTGTTTCCTTTGCTGTGCAAAAGCTTTTGATCTTGATGAAATCCCAATAGTTCATTTTTGCCCTTGTGGATAATCTTTTTAATGTGCTGTTGGATCCTGTTTGCTAGGATCTTGTTGAGAATCTTTGCATCCATAATCATCAGTGATATTGGTCTGAAATTCTCCTTTGTGGTGTGGTCTTTGCCTGGTTTGGGGATCAGGGTAATGCTGGCTTCATAAAAAGAGTCTGGAAGTTTTCCTTCTGCCTCAATTTTTTGAAACAGCTTCAAGAGAATAGGTGTTATTTCTTCTTTGAAAGTTTGGTAAAATTCCCCAGGGAATCCATCAAGTCCTGGGCTCTTGTTTTTTGGGGGTGTTTGATCACTGCTTCAATCTCGTTACTAGATATCGGTCCATTCAGGTTGTCAATTTCTTCCTAGTTCAATTTTGGGAGTTTATAGTTTTCCAGGAATGCATCCATTTCATCTAGGTTGCTTAGCTTATTGGCATATAACTGTTGATAATAACTTCTGATGATTTTTTCTATTTCCTTGGTGTTACCGTGATCTCTCCCTTTTCATTCATGATTATATTAATTTGAGCTTTCTCTCTTTTCTTTTGGATTAGTGTGGCCAATGGTTTATCGATCTTATTGATTCTTTCAAAACACCAGCTTCTAGTTGCATTGATACATTCTACTGTATCTCTGGTTTCTACCTCATTGATCTCTGCTTTAATCTTGATTACTTCCCTCTTATGTGTGGAGTTGGTTTGATTTGTTCTTGGTTCTCCAGCTCTTTAAGGTGTAGATACAGCTGGTGTGTTCTGGATTTTTCAATTTTTTTGAGGGAGGCTTGGATAGCTATGTATTTCCCCCTTAGGACTGTCTTTGCTATTTTCCATAGGTTTTGGACCGAAGTGTCTTTATTCTCATGAGTGTCCATGAATTGTTTAAGTTCTTCTTTGATCTCCTGGTTGATCCAAGCATTCTTACACAAGGTGGTCTTTGGCTTCCAGGTGTTTGAGTTCTTTCCGAAATTTTCCTTGTGATTGAGCTCCAGTTTCAAAGCATTGTGATCTGCTAATGTGCAGGGAATAATGCCAGTCTTTTGGTTTTGGTTGAGTCCTGATTTGTGACCCAGTATGTGGTCTACTCTTGATAAGGTTCCATGTGCACTTGAGAAGAATGAGTACTCTGTTGTTTTAGGGTAGAATGTTCTGTATATATCTATGAGGTCCCTCTGGTCCAATGTGCCATTCAATGCTCTTGTTTCCTTATTGATTTTCTGCTTCGATGATCTGTCTGTTTCTGAGAGAGGCGTGTTTAGATCTCCTACTATTAATATATTCATATCAATATGACTCTTTATCTTGATTAACAGTTTTCTTATGTAATTGGCTGCTCCCATATTGGGATCATAGATATTTACAATTGTTAGATCGCCTTGGTGGATAGTCCCTTTAAGAATGATGTAGTGTCCTTCTGTATCTCTGACTAAAGACTTTAGTTTAAAATCTAATTTATCTGATATGAGAATCATTACCCCGGCCTTCTTTTGAGGCCCATTGGCATGAAAGATGCTTCTCCATCCCTTCACTTTCAGACTGCGTGTATCTTTAAGTTCAAAATGGGTCTCTTATAGACAACATATGGATGGGTCCTGTCATTTTATCCAATCTGCAACCCTGTGTCATTTTAAGGGCGCATTTAGGCCATTCACATTGAGAGTGATTATTGATAGATACGTTTTTATTGACATCGTGTTACCTTTGATGTCTTTCTTTCTGTAGATTGTCTCTATATTTCTGTTCAATGCTATTTTTAGGATTTTTCCTCTTTTATAGAACCCTCCTTAATATTTCCTGCAGTGTTGGCTTGGTGGCTGCATAGTCTTTTAAGCCTTGCCGGTCTTGGAAACTCTTTATCTCTCCATCCAGTTTGAATGTCAGTCTTGCTGGATAAAGTATTCTTGGCTGCATGTTCTTCTCATTTAGTGCCCTGAATATATCTTGCCATCCCTTTCTGGCTTGCCAGGTCTCTGTGGACATGTCTGACATTTTTCTGATGGGCTTTCCTCTGCAAGTATGGAGACTCTTTGTCCTAGCGGCTTTCAAGAGATTGTATCTACAATTATGATTCCTCAATTTGACTATCAGGTGCCATGATCTTTTTCTGGAATCTATAATCTTGGGTGGAGACCATTCGGCCTCTAGTACATGAACGCTGGTTCCATTCACGAGATTGGGAAAATTTTCATGAAGAACTTGTTCCACTATATCTTCTAGACTTCTTTCTTTCTCTTCCCCTTCAGAGATTCTAATAATTCTGACATTGGAACTTTTCATTGCATCATTTATTTCCCTGAATCTGTTTTCTTGGCTTCTAAGCTATTTGTTCCAGGCTTCTTCCTGATACTTTCTCTCTATCTGTTTGTCCTCCAGATCACTAATTCTACCTTCTGTCTCAGTTACCCTAGCTTTGAGAGAATTTAGATTAGATTGGAACTCATTGAGATCATTGTGAACTTCATCCCTGGTAGCTTTCAGTTCTGCCCTAACATTGTGAACATCATCCCTGGTCACTTTCAGTTCTGCCCTAATCAATTCCGTTTGGTCATCCATGGCTTTCTGCAACCTAGCTATTGCCTGGATAATTGTTAGCCTGAATTCTCTTTCCGACATATTGTCTATGTTGATAGCCATTAGATCTGTTACAGAAGGCCCATCCTCTGTACTTTTCTTCTGTTGGACATTCCTCCTCGTCGTCATTTTGGTGAGAGACGACTGAATGGATGTAGCTGGATGTATCGACCGTGGTGCACTCAAGGTGCACCCTGGAACGCTTCTGAGCAATCAGGATTCCCCACCCAAATGAGAGAAAAAAGAAAAGAAAAATAAAAAAAAGAGAGAGATAGAGAGAGACAGGAAAAAGAGGGAAGATAAAAGCGAAGGTTCAGCCCAAATGGGCCCCAAGGAAAGATTTATGATGTATACAAACAAAAACAGACAAACAAAATATAAAAAGAGAAAAAGTATATGAAAAGAGAAAAAAATATATATAAGCAAATAAAGGAAGAACCTTGTCGAAAAGAACCCCAAGTGTAAGATTTATATACTATCAGGACAAACACAAAAACACAGAAACACTGGCAGAAGAAAAAGATGGGAGAGTGGTTATAAATTCTCTGTGTGGGCGAGGAAGGTTGTTTTGATTCTTCCTGGATGTATCTTGATATCTTTGTTAAAGGACTCAACTTTCCTAAGATAAAGGGAGATTAAAAATTGGTTTACCTATAGGGGTAGCATTGATTGGGGAATGGAGATTACCTTGAAGTTTAACTCTATATGAAACTTAGAAAATAAAAATAAAAAAGGAATAAACTAGACTAAACTAAACTAATATAAAAAAATTAAAAAATAGAAATTGAAAAGAAAAACACAGGTGTATGTATCAAAATGTTCAGGTTAGAAGGTTAATTTGGAATTTGATGTACTGGACATCTCACTGTGATGGTAAATAGGTTAAAAAATTATCTGTATATATATAAAAAAATGAACCAGAATAGTGGGAACAAGTTAAAAATAAATGTTGTCCTATGAAGTAGTGGTGGTTGCTCTCTTGTAGTCTTTTTTTTTTTTTTTCTGGTTGGTTTTCTGGGGGAGGGGCCTGCCATGTGGGTTTTCAGTCAATGATGTTCCCTGAGTTAAGTCCTCCTGCCCCCCGCAAGGGGGTGGGCTCTGAGGAAACTGGTTTTTTTTAGGCTTTTGTTCTCTGGAGGTTTTTATGTTTGTTCACTTTTTTTTTTCTCTTGCCTTGACCGCTTTTGATGGTTTTTGTGGGTTTAGAGGAAAGCAAACTGCACCCTGACCTCCCTCTCAGAGAGAAGGTTCCCTGCGGGTGCTGCAGAGCCCATATATATTTCCCCCTTGGCGACTGGCAGAGCAGGTTCCAAGTTGTGGTCCCTGGGGATGCAGGATCTTCTGCTTGTACCCAAAACCACGGCAGCAGTGGCTATCTGGGCAGCTCCAGATGCCAGAGAGGTTCCAAGCAGCAATTGCACACTGAAATTTTTCCGCTGGCCCGGGCTGGGAGTGCCTGGTCTTTCTGGGTCTAAGAGCGCCGGGCCTGAGTGCACCTCTCTCAGGGGAGGGTGTGGGTCTCGTGCACGTCTCAGACTCTGATAGCACAGCTCGGTGTTCTGCCATCTGGCGAGGCTCCCACCCTCACAGGAGCCAGACCCCATGCATTCTTGGGCGCCCTGGTGGCTCAGGGACCAAGACCTGGTTTCTCCACCACACTCTCTCTGGCTCAGTGCCAGGGGAGGCTGTCTTGGGTCCCAGGACTTAAGCCCCTGTCCCTAGCTGCCCCACTTCCCACAATCCCCCCCCATGATCCTTTGCTCTTTTTGAGTGCTTTCAACCAGTCTTCAAGTTAATGCTGGTCCCCAGATGCGGGCCACTCTCATATTAGGGGTATTACTTTCCAATCGGTCACCACTAGTGGCTCCCTCCCCCTTTTGTTTATCTTCCAATATCAGTCTGACGTTCCCACTTTGTTTTACCTGCCCACTGGCGTCTTCTGCCCTTGTAGAGATCTAGACGTGTATAATTCTGATCTCAGGCTGATTTCATGGGTGATCGGAGTTCTTTGGTAGGTAATCAGCTCAGTTTAGGGTACAGGTTGAAACGGTGCCTCCTCTTTCCCTGCCATCTTGTCTCCAAGAGCTTCTTTTTTTTTTTTTAATTTCTTTTCAGTGTTCCAGAATTCACTGTATATGCACCACACCCAGTGCTCTTTTTTAATGGACTCTTTATCTGGTTTTGGTATCAGGGTAATGCTGACCTCTTAGAATGAAATTGGAAGTTTTCTTTTCTTTTCTGTTTTTTTTTTTAATAGTTTGAGATGAATAGATATTAATTCTTCTTTAAAAATTTGGTAAAATTCACCTGTGAAGCCACGTGTCTTGGACTTCTGGTTTATTTAATTTATTTTACTTTATTTTATTTTATTTATTTTATTTTATTTATTTTGACTAGTGACTCAATTCTTTTGCTAGTTATTAGTATAGTCAAGTTGTCTATTTCTTTCCATTTCATTTTTGGTAATTTATATGTTTCTAGGAATTTATCCATTTCTTTTATTTTGTCCAATTTGTTGACATATTTTTTTTCATAATTTTCTCTTACTAATGTTTGTACTTCAGTGGTTTTGGTTGTTATTTCTCCTTTCTTATTTGTGATTTTATTTATTTGAGTCTTTTATATTTTCTTTTTGATAGGTCTGGCTAGAGGTTCATCAATTTTATTAACTTTTCAAAGATCTAACTCCTGGTTTCATTGATCTGTTCTATGGTTCTTTGTTTTGTGTTTTTTTAAGATTTTACGTATTTGACACAGAGAGAGAGATCACAAGCAGGCAGAGGAGCAGGCGGTAGAGGGGGGGAAGCAGGGTCCCTGCCAAGCAGAGAGCCCAACGTGGGGCTCAATCCCAGGACCCTGAGACCATGAGCCAAACCAAAGGCAAAGGCCCAACCCACTGAGACACCCAGGTGCCACTGTTTTTTTGTTTTTATTTTTAGTTTCTATATCATTTATTTCTGTTCTAATTTTTATTATTTTCTTCTTTCTCCTCACTTTAGACTTCATTGTTCTTCATGTTGTTCTTTTCCTAGCTCCTTTAGGTGGAAAGTTAGGCTGTTTATTTGAAACTTTTCTTGCTTCTTGAGGTAGGCTTGTGTTGCTATATAATTCCATGTTAGGACCACTATTGTTGCATCCCAAAGGTTTTGAAACATGTGTTTTCATTTTCTTTTGTTTCCAAGTATTTTCTCATTTTTTTCTTGGTTCCCTAGTTTACCCATTCATTGTTTAGTGGCATGTTGTTTAGCTACCATGTATTTGTGTTCTTTCCAGAATTTTTCCTTGTGGCTGGCTTCTAGTTTCATAGTGTTATGCAAAAAAGGTGCATGGTTTGACTTCGGTCTTATTCTATTTGTTGAGTCGTGATTTGTGACCTAATATGTGATCTATCCTGGAGAACATCCCATGTGCACTTGAAAATAATGTGTATTCTGCTGCTTTAGGATGGAAAGATCTGGATATATCTGTTAAGTCCTTCTGATCCAAAGGGTCATTCAAAGCCACTGTTTTCCTTATTGATTTTTTCTTTAGATGATCTGTCCATTGACATAAGTGTGTTTTTAAAGTCCCCTGTTCTTAATGTATCATTTTTATTTAGTTTCTTTACGTTGGTATTAATTGTTTTATATATTTGTGTGCTCTCATGTTCGATACAAAAATATTTACAATTTTAGATCTTGTTTTATTGTTCCCTTAATGATTCTATACTGTCCTCATTTGTCTCTTTTTGCAGTCTTATTTTATTTTATTTTATTTTATTTGTTCAGTCAATCACGTTTTGGTAGCACAGAAACAAATTCATTATATGGGCTTTACAAACAGATTTTGTTTTAAAGCCTAGTTTGTTCAGTATAATTATTGCTGCTTTGGCTTTTTTTTGACATCCATTTGCATAAGTGTTTCTCCATCCCCTCATTTATAATCTACAGGTGTCTTTAGGTCTAAAATGGATCTCTTGTAGGCAGTATATAGATGGGTCTTTTTTTTTTTAATCAATTCTGACACCCTATGTTTTGATTGGAGTGTTTAATTCATGTATATTAAAAGTAATTATTGATAGATAATAGATATGTACTTACTACCATTTTATTACTTGTTTGTCATTCTAAGAATTTTATTTTATTGTTTTCTTTTTGTCACTTTTGGTCTTTCCTTTGCATTCGAACTATCCCATTTACTGTTTCTTACAGGTCTGGTTTAGTGGCCATGAAGTCCTTTAGTTTTTCTTTGTCTGGGAAACTCTTAATTTCTCCTTCAATTCTGAACGATGATAGCCTTCCTGGATAGACTATTCTTGGCTCCAGATTTCTCCCACTCAGCAGTTTGAATATATTATGCCATTCTCTTCTGGTTTGCCAAGTTTCTGCTGAAAGATCTGCAGCTAGCTTTATGGGTCTTCCCTTGTAAGTTAGAGATTTACTTTGGCTTGCTGCTTTTTTGCCCCCATTTTAAAATTTGTTTTAACATCTTAATTTAATTTTCTTTTCATGTTCCAAGATTCAGTGCTCCATGCAATATGTGCCCTCCTTAATACCCACCACCAGGCTCACCCATCCACCCACCTCCCTCACCTCCATAACTCTCAGCTTGTTTCTTAGAGTCTACAATCTCTCATCTTTCACATTCCCCTCTGATTTACCTCAATTCACTTTTCCTTTCCTTTCCTAATGTCCTCCATGTTATTCCTTAGGCTCCACAAGTAAGTGAAACTATATGATAATGGACTTTCTCTGCTTGACTTCTTTCACTCAGCATAATCTCCTCCAGTCCCATCTATGTTGATACAAAAGTTGGGTATTCATCCTTTCCTATGGCTGCGTGAAAAGAAGTACCCCAATGTTCATAGCAGCAATGTCCACAATTGCCAAACTGTGAAAAGAGCCAAGATGCTCTTCAACAGACAAATGGATAAAGAGGATGTGGTCCATATATACAATGGTTTGCTGCTTTTAAGACTCTTTTTCTTTATCACTGTATTTAGCAAATGTAATTTGCTCTGTAATTTGCTACGTCTTGCTGTTGACCTGATTATATTGATTTTTTATTGACACCCTATATTTTTTGATTGGAGCATTTAGTCCATTTAAATTTAAAGTAATTACTGAATGGATATGTATTTATTGTCATTTTCTTAATTGTTTTGCATTGTTTGTGGAAATTTTCTCTTGTCCTTTCTTTTCTTTCTCTTTTTTTTTGCATTTTGCTGATTTTCTTTAGTGATGTATTTTGGGGGGATTCCTTTTTTATTTAAGTTAACTAACATATAGTTTATTATTAGTTTCAGAGGTAGAGTTAAGTGATTCATCAGTTGCAAAGAACACCCAGTGCTCATTCTATCAAGTGTCCCCCTTAATACCCATCACCCAGTTACCCCATCCCTGCACCCTCCTCTCTCTAGCAACCCTCAGTTTGTTTCCTATGCTTAAGAGTCTCGTATAGTTTGTCTCTCTCTCTCTTATTTTATCATGTTTTATTTTTCCAGGGTTTGTTTCTTTTACTAGCCAGAATAATGCCATATGTATTGTTATTTGATGTGCTTCTTGGAGGTGTTCTCAGGTTACCACAATCCTTTTATTCATTATATATTCCACAGAATTAGTATCGCTGTTTGAGTTAATTCTGCTGTTATAATTATGCCCACTTTTGTGCACAAATTTGAGCACAGCAGCTGGAATTTGAGGAAAGAGTGTCAGTTTGAGCCCTTGGCAATCTGAAGTGAATCTGTGTTGACTTGGCATTAAACAGGTGCCACCTGTGCATGCTGACTCAAGCAGGAGGGTGGCTGGACTGTGAATTTGGGACCCGCAGGCCAATGGCATCATGTGTGACAGGGATGTCGCTGGTTTTACTTTTATTTATTTTTTTTTCTGGGAAACTCTATCTCTCCTTCTATTCTAAATGAAAGTCTTGTTGGATAGAGTATTCTTGCAGTAGATCTTTTTTTTCCTTTTAGCAGTTTGAATTTACCATGCCACTCTCTTCTGATCTGCAGAGTTTCTGCAAACCTACTGATTGCCATATGAGGTTTCCTCTGTATGTCACAGCTTTCCTTTCTTTTGTAGCTTTTACAATTCCCTCTTTATTACTACTCTTAGCCATCTTATTACTTTGTGTCTTGATGCAGACCTCTTTGGGTTGGCCTCTCTGTGCCTCCTGGATCTGAATTTCTCTTACTTCCCTAGATTGAGGAATTTGCCAGCTTTTATTTCTTCAGACAATTCTTCTGCCCCCTTTTCTTGCTTTTCTCTTTCTGGGATCCCTATTATGTGACTATTATGCTTTACAGTGTTGCTGTGTTCCCTGGGTCTATTCTCTTCCCCCCCCCCCGACCTGCTCAGTATGATTACTTTCCATTACTCTGTTCTAAAGGTGGCTGATCTGTTGTTTTACTTCCTCTTGTTTGCTATTCATTCCAGATGGTCTATTTTTAATTTTATTTCCATTTAGTGAGTCCAGCATCTCTATTTTTTTTTCTTTTTTACTTTTCCTAATTCTTTGTGGAGGGTCTCAAGAAGGTCCTGCACTCTTCTCAAGTCTAATGAGGATCGTTAGGAGCATTCCTTTAAATTCAGTATCAGATGAATTTCTTATCTCCATTTCACTTAGGTGAAATGTGATTTTGTTCTGTGATTTTGTGATTAGGTGTTGTGATTTTGTTCTGTTCTTTCATTTGGGACATATTCTTCTGTCTCCTTCTTCTGTATATTGCTGTGTCTGTTTCTCTGTGTTAGGAAAGTCAGCTATTTCTCCCATACTTGGAAGTGCAATGTCTCCTTTTCACAGAAAATGGTGTTTTGGGGGTGTCTCCTCTGTGTGTTGCTACAGGGGTGTTCTACCATTGTGGCAGAGCTGTGTTTGTCTTCAGTCCAGTCTGTGATGGTTCTCAGCCCGTTGTGGGCAGAGTCTGGTGCCTGTGGTGTTAGTGAGCCATTCAGGGGCTGCCTTGGGCTTGAGTTAAGTAAGAGCAGACACTTGTCAGAAATGACGTAGCACCAAACTGAAGACACTTTCCCTGTGTGGTCCCTGAGAAGCTTTTCTGGTGGCTGGAGCCTGCAGTCAGACCAGCTGCCTGCCTACAAACCACTGTTGGGATCATAGTCATACTGTTGTGTGGTTATCTTCTCCTCTCCCTGGAGCAAGACTCACTTTGGACTGGTGTTCACCCTTGTCTAGGCTGCTTGCACACTGACAGGCTTGTGACACCATTTTGATGGGATCTTGCCAAGAGCAGTCAGAGGGAGTGGATCTGCCTCACTGTGGCCTCTTGTCTGTGTTGGGCTGCAGAGGATCTATTCTACTAGCTCCCCAGTTGCTTTCTGGGTTATCTATGCCAATGTGGGTGTTCTCTAGGCAGCCACGTGGAAAGAGGTGAGTCCAGGGTCCTCCTACTCTGCCATCTTCCCAGAAGCCTCCTCTTTTGTGAAGTATTTTACTTTCTCTTTATTCTTTGCATATTTATTATTGTTTTTAAATCTGTTATTACCATTAGTTTGTATATAAACTTTCCTGCAAAGAGCAGTCTATATTAACTTTATGGTTGTTAAAGTTTGAGCCATTCATTTTCCCTTTCCTCCCACATTTTAGGTATATATTATCATATTTTATACCCTTTCTGTGTAAATTCCTTGACTGATCTTTTATTGACAAATTCACTTTTACTGCTTTTGTGTTTCTTACCTTTATACTGTCACTTTTGGTCTCTCCCCTACACTCAAAAAGTCTATTTTACTATTTCTTGCAGAGCTGGTTTAATACTAATGAACTCCTTTAGTTTTTGTTTGTCTGGGAAACTCTTTATCTTTCTTATTCTGAATGATATTCATGCTGGATAGAGTATTCTTGGCTGCAAATTTTTCCCATTCAGCACTTCGACTATATCATGCCACTCCCTTCTAGTTTGCAAACTTCTACTGAAAAGTCCCCTGCTGGCCTTATGGGTTTTCCCTTGTAAGTTACTGTCTTCTTTTTTGTTTTACTGCTTTTCAATTTTTTTTCTTTGTCACTGTATTTTGCCAATTTAATTACAGTATGTCTTGTTGTGGATCTGCTTTTGTTGATTTTGATAGAGGTTCTCTGTGCCTTCTCAATCTGGATATCTGTTTCCTTCCCCACACAGGGAAGTTATCATCTATTTTTAGTTTAAATAAATTTTCTGTCCCCTTTTCCTCTTCTGGAACTCCTATAATAAGAATGTTATTATGTTTGATGGTGTCACTGAATTCCCTAAATCTCTTTTCATTTTGAGTAATTCCCTTTTCTCTCTTTTGTTCAGCTCTATTAATTTCCATTACTCTGTCTTCTATACTGCTGTTCATTTCATTACTTGATTTGTTCATTTCATTTATTTAACACTTTATCTCTGCTCTATTATTCCTTATCTCTGTGTTAAAGGTCTCATTCATGTTTTACACTCTTTTCTCAAGTCCAGTGAGTATCTTTATGATTATTGCTCTAAATTTTCCATGAGGCATGTTAGTTATAGCTGTTTTACTTAGATGTTTGGCCACAGCCTTTTCCTGCTCTTTAATTTGGAATAAATTTCTCTTTCTCCTCATTTTTTCTGCTTGTCTGTCTTTCTCTGTGTTAAGAAAGTCAACTATGTCTTCTCTTGAAAGTAGTAGTTTTATGAAGAAGAGATCCTGGAGTACCCTGGTGTGCCAAGTCCCTAGTTCACCAGAATCTGGCTCTTCAGGAGAGTGTTCTATGTGTTGCCTACTCACTGCTATTGTGTCTGAGTCATTTTTCCTTCCAGTGCAGCTCTGTACAGTTCTTCTTCTGTTACTCTTTAGTTACACAAAATATACATGCAGAGATACATAGAACACAAACACACAAAATAGTAACACAGACCAAATATACACAGACATGCACAGACACCCCAAAAGCATCGAAGCACCAATCTATATACCAAAGCAGTGCATAATGAGACAGCACACACACACATATTAAGCATATAAACACTCATGTAAACATACAGATACACACATAAAAATATTAAACCAAATATATATAAAAAGAATTGTTTAAAAAGCACACTAACATTAACAGATCTCACATACTAAGGAACAAGGGAATAACAGAATCTCATTTGCATGATGGGAGTAGAGAGGTGATTAAAAAATCCCTGGAATTCAATGATCTAAGAAGGCTCCCTAAAGAAGCTGGAATATGAGCTGGGCCCTGAAATTAAGTTAGCATAAACAAGGCAAAATGAAGGGGGAAGGAATTCCAGGTAAGAAGTAAGGAGAGAGAGAACTAAAGCCCCGTGGCATCAAGGGTAAGAAGAATTCTGGTAAAGAAGGAGAAAATTAGACTTTAGCTTGTTGTATACACAGAAAAGTAGGGGCAAGAAACGCTTGGCCAGATGGTGGTGGTTTTTGAAAATTGAGCCAAGATGACTCAACTGGATGTTATAGGCTTCTGTGGCACTTATAGAAGGTTTTAGAGTGCAGCTGGCATCTGCTCCTGCTGAAAGAGGTATTTTGGGGCCACATCTGTTGGCAGAATACCAATAGAATAAGGTGGTAAAATTGGAGGAAAGATAATGGGAGACTATTAGGCTATTGGCAGCATAATAATGGAAAGAGCACAGGAATGGACATTGGGAGGCCTGGATTCATCTCCTTTTCTTAGCCTCAGTGCTCCCATCTGTATACTAACAGTGTCATATTCACCCACGGATTTTTTTTTTTTTTCCATTACCACTAAGCCAGCTTTTTTTTTTTTTTTTCATTACCACTAAGCCAGCTTTTTTTTTTTTTTTTGCCTTTTTTTTTACTTTAAAAAAATCTTTCTCTTTCTTTTCAGTGTTTCAGAATTCATTGTTTATGCACCACATCACCCATGGATTTTTAAGCTAAATTATGAGGATCTCTAGGAGTCTCATAAGAGTGTTGCTAGAGGGAGAATTGGGAGGTTTAGGTGACTATATTAACCATGGGTATTGGAGCCCACTTGAATCCAACAAGCTAATTATGCACATTTCATCCCAAATCCATGTTCAGTAATATCATGTTGGTTCTTTGAAATCCACTATGGTGGAATAGTTTCCATGACAAAAATAAGCAAATGTCGTAAGCCAGGGATTCTTTGATGATGATGGTGGGTTGGTAGTGATGATGATGATAAATTAGCCAGCATATAGTACATCATTAGTTTTTGATGTAGTGTTCAACAATTCATTAGTTGTATATAACACCCAGTGTTCATCACCACACACACCCTCAATACCCATCTTTTATTTTTCCTTTCAGAGAGCTTGATTTTAAATATTTACCCATATACTATTGGTTTCAATTCTCTAAACCCACATTAACCAGAATAAGTCTGATTTTATCTGCTAGATCTATTGGGGTCCTAACATGTCATTTGTCTGAAAAGGGTCTATACCTTGAATAGTTTGAAAATCACAGAGTTGGTTTGTTATTAAAGGTCCTTCTAAGTCAAGCTTTACAAGGTCCAGTTATAAAGTCAAACCCATGCATGAGAGTAGGCACATAGTAGATACTGAACAAATGTTTATTACGTACCTTCAGTGCTTCTGATTCTGTACCAGGTACTGGGAATATAACAATAATCCAAACAGAAATAGAGCTGAGTGTCTAATGGGAGGAAATCAATATTGATCAAGCAACCAGAAATATGGAAATGAAGTCCCATCAGCATAAATACTGAATCTTGTTTTCACCACCAAAATTGTCCTTGAATTTATTGGGAGGATGGGAAAACAGGAAATATGCATGAGTGTGTATGTACAAGATTGGCATGAATGGAAGTAAGGGTGTGAATGAGAGCTAGATTCTCATTGTCTGTAAAAGATGAAAGAAGGAATAGCAATATAAGGACGCTATTTAAAGTTATAAAGTCAAAGCCCCCAAAAGATCAGTGAAAAGAGTTGAGAATAATTGTCTCTGAAAAAGGGAAAATGTTTTAGAAAACATTGTAATACTATTTGATTGTTTTTTATTATATGCATGTTTAACTAGAAAACATAAGTATTGAATATAATGTGGCAATGGTGTTGATTGCCATGAAGTTAAAATAAAGAAGTGTGATGGGACAGAGAGTGTGGTTAGCAAAATACGGGACCCCCCAAAATGTCCAGTGATTCCCAGAATCTGTGCATATATTAAATTACATGGCAAGGGGAGGTGAACCATGAGAGACTATGGACTCTGAAAAACAATCTGAGGGTTTTGAAGGGGCAGGGGTGGGAGGTTGGGGTAACCAGGTGGTGGGTATTAGAGAGGGCACAGATTGCATGGAGCACTGGGTGCGGTGCAAAAATAATGAATACTGTTATGCTGAAAAGAAATAAAAATTTTAAAAAAATTACATGGCAAGAGAGAATTACATTTACAGATGAAGTAAATGTTGTTAACAGCTCAATCAACATTGAGATTATTTTGGATTATCCAGATGATATCAGTGCAATCACTAAGGTCTTAAAAGTGAAAGAGGGAGGCAGATGAGTCAGAGTTGAGTGGAAATGTTACTATGGATAAGAAGCACAGGGGGGTACAAAATTGCTGGCTTTGAAGATAGAAGAAAGAAGTCATTAGCTAAAGAATGAGGGTCCCCTCTAAAAGCTGAGAAGAGCAAAGCTGAAATAGGTTATCCCCTAGAGTCTCCAGAGAAGAATGTAGACCTCTTGACATCTTGATTTTAGCTCAATAATATTCATGGCAGAATTTTGGCTTCTGGAACTGTAAGATAGTAAATTTGTGTTGTTTTAAGCCACTAAGTTTGTCATAACTTTTTATGTCAGTAATATAAAACTAATACAGAGATTAATGAGGTGGCACATGTTTCCTGAGAAAGTGACATTTGAACAGAGATTTTTTAAAGTGAGGGATCGGGCTTGGCAGATATCTGAAGAAAAGTAATTCTAGGAATGGAGGACTGTAAATGGAAATATCCTGAGAAGGAAGCATTCCTGATATGTTCAAGTAATTGTGGTTAGAGTAGACTGAGTAAGGGAGAAAACTGGTAGAGGATATGTGGCAATGGGGATGGTTGAGCAGGAGTAGATAATGAAGGATCTTGTAGGTCATTTAAAGGATCTTAGCTTTTGTTATGAGATAAGGAATGATTGGAGGGATCTGAACATGTTTGAAATGACATGATTTGATGTGTGTTTTAGAAAGATTTCCCTTTCCACTTGTAGAAACAAGTGAGACAAGTCTGGATGATTATGCAACAACTGAGTAAATTTATGATGGTTGCAGTGAAATCAGAGTAGAAGGAATGGATGCCAGAGATGGGAAAGAAGAGTGGCTAGGATTTGGCTCTTTCAGAGTGAATCATGGTTAAATGGAAAACACAGATACTGCTCATGTAGTAAATCCAGATGTCCTGGGCAACATTAGGGTCACAAATTGAACTCTGTTATTTTTAGAGAACATAGTTTGAGCCGAGTCATGTGGAAATAGAGTGATGTGACTACTGCACTGAGATATCCTCCTAAGGAGAATATGGTAGGATGAGAGGTCATGGTTAGAGGGAGATCTTTGACAAATCATTTACAGACAGATGATGGTGAAACCATTGGAGGTAAAGCATGTACTTTTGAAGAGAGAAAAGAGAGGAGAGAAATGAGCAGAGACTCAAGAATGGTGAACCAAAAGTTCCTATAGTACATCCATTCTCTCCTTTGCCACCATTTCAAGACCCATATTTAGAATCACAGAAACTCAAAGCCTAGAGAATCCCGTGAGAGAACCATGGGTCCTATTTTGTCTCAAATATACAGGTGGGGAAAACTGAAGCCTGGAAAGAAAATGGAATTTGTTTAAGGCTACACAATGAAATCACTGTCAGAGGCCAGATTAGAACTCAGACTGCTTTTAATTGCCTCATACTGTCTGGTATGCTCCTACATCCCCTAACTCTGAAGGTTTTGCTAAATTACCCTCAGAAATGTATTTAGAAGAACCCCCTTCTAGACTTGCCAGAGTATAACTGCTTTCTTCCTGTTGGGTTCCCGTTTCTTGCTCTATTGTATAAAGCCAATGGGGATGTGGAGATAAGATGCCAAGTAGTAGGGGGCATTGAGCTTGCCTCATCCTTTAAAGTTATTAGAATTGATAAATATCCTGGAATAACCAAGAAAACACTTGAAAATCAAGTCTGGATCCATTGGTTACATGCATGTACACATAATGGGGAAAAATGAAACAAACAAATGCCACCAGTTCTTTTTTGACTGAACAATAAAACCCCAAATTTCTTGAGTTCTGGTTCTTAAGGTGACAGAAAAAAAAAAGAAGTGAAACAATTGTGGTGACTGAGTGGGTGGATGTGATATGAACACACTGTCCAAATTTCACGAGTTTCCTACTCCTACCCACTCTACCCACTGACTTGGAGAGTTGAGCAATAGACACTCATACCAGGAAGATCAGTGACAGGGTGTGTCTGCCAGTCTTTCTTCTAGACCTCTTCTGAGTGGACTTTCAATTTAATTCCAATTTATTTCACCAAAATATTTGATTACTGACTTGTTATTATGTTTGTGTTAGGTATCTTATAAAGTTTCTCTCCTTTATTTAACCCTTACAGCAATGCTACGATGAAGGTACTAATTTTATTCACATTTTACAGATGACAAGATAAGGCTTTGGGGATGTAGCTAACTTTTGTGAGGCTCCATTGACAATTTGAAGTAGAGCTCAGAATTGAACCTATGTAGTTTGTAGCCAGAATTCATGTTCTGGCTACCATTATCCAATATTATGTCTTGTACTATGAGTTTAACTTCTGTAATTCTGGGCCCAGCCAAGAGCCTGGTATATACCAGATACTTAGAATCTGGTTTAACCAAATTGAATGTGAAAGATGTTGTAACTGGTAGTTTAAAGTACTATAAAACTACAGGGAAATGAAGAATTGAATCCCCACAGAGTCAGGAAAGTATTTGAGGTAGCATTTGAGATGGATTTTGAAGTCTTGGTAGGTTTTCTATAGGGAGAATTGGAGGAAAATAAGGGAGTTCAAAGTGAAATTCAATGTGAAGCATGACAACTTTTGTGTGCATATATGACTTTCTCTTCAGCACCTCTATCCTTGACTAATATGCTAGACTTCAGCCTCCAGATTTGAGCAGCTCTTTTGCCTTAGGAAAATATTTGACCTAGGGTATACTCAAAGCTATGTAATTGCACACCATAAAGTAAAATTTCCACTATATTAAGTAGAAGTTTACATTACCTGATGTATGCTATCTGAAAGATTTCAAGAAGGTGTTTGTGCCCTCCCCAATACCCACCACCTGGGTATTGGGGAGGGCACGTATTGCATGGAGCACTGGGTGTGGTGCAAAAACAATGAATACTGTTATGCTGAAAAGAAATTAAAAAAAAAGGTGTCTGTGCCCATATTGGTAGGTAGAAACAAATAAGCCAACATTAAAATGTCATTAAAAAAATAGCTGAATTTGTGTCATCTGGGTGGCTCAGTCAGTTAAGTGGCTACCTTAGGCTCAGGACATGATCCCAGAGTCCTGGGATTGGCCCCACATGGGCCTCATTACTCAGTAGGGACCCTGCTTCTCCTTCTCCCTCTGCCTGCTGCTACTCCTGCTTGTGTTCTCTCTCTGTCAAATAAATGAATAAAATCTTTATTTAAAAATAGGCAAATTTATAGAATCAGAAAATGGGTCAGTCTTTGTCTAGGGCTTGGAGACAGTTGCTGAAGAGTGACTGCTAATGGGTACAAGGTTTCTTTTTGAGATTTTAAAAATAATCTAAAATCAGGTGCCTGGGTGACTCAGTTGGTTAAGCAACTGCCTTTGGCTTAGGTCATGATCCCAGAGTCCCAGGATTGAGTCCCACATCAGGCTTCCACCTCCATGGGGAGTCGGCCTCTCCATCTGATATTCTCCCCCTCTCATGCTCCCTTTCTCACTTTCTCTCTCTCAAATAAATAAATAAAATCTTTTTAAAAATCTAAAATCAATTATAATGATTGTTGCACTGCTCTGTGAGTATACTAAAAACCGCCGAGCTGTACACTTTAAATAAGTGAACTTCATGGTCTGCAAATTATGTTTCAACAAAGCTATTGAAAATTTCATTACTGTTTTGGAAAAATTTTGTAATGGCCTGGGAAAATGTTTACAATGCAATGTGAAACAATAAAGCAGATTATGAAACTTTATATAGGTCATAAACTGAAATATATGATGGATTTACATATAGTGTTTAATTTTTTAAGTTTTCATTTTTCCTAATGATCATATTTTTAAAATAACTTATTTATCTAATTATACATGTGGAAAATAAGCATCAAATACTTCTTTTTCATTGGTGGGCTTAAAATAATTTTTATCCTTTTTATTTTTCATCACTTTCCAATATTTTATAATTAAAATGCATTATTTTCATAATCAGACAAAACTAAAGCATTGAACATACCATAAAATATCCATTGCATATTATAGTATCTACAAATAAAAATAATTTAAATGAACCAATGAAAATATTCGCAATCATTAGGAGATCACTTGCACAACAACTAATGAATTTCACTACTAAACCCATGAGAATATGATAAAACTCACTTGCAATAGACAAAAGATAAAAACAGATGATACTGCTCATTGTTGGTGGGGGTATGGTGGAAGAGGCACTCTTCCACAGAGGTGGCCAGAATGTAGACTGGTGCCACCATTTTGAAGGTCACTTTGGCAATATCTCTCAGGATTTAGAAAAAGCATGTTTACTGAGATATTGGAGTTTTAGGATTTTGATCTATAGAAATCTTTAAACAAGTGTAAATTGAAATACAAACATGGATCCTTATTGTACCATTGATTATAATAGGCAAAAATTAGAAGCAACTTAAACATCTATCAATTTGGAAGTGATTGTGTCTATAGATATGAACTATAATTTAGAATTGTTTAAATAAATTATAGTTTATGAATATAATAAAGAAAACCATGAAGCTGTTAAAAAGAATGAGATACATCTATACTGTATGTTTAGATACAAAAAGATGTCTACAACATATTCTTAATTGAAGAAAGAAAATTTAAAAAGTGAATGTATAATGAATCTATTTAAAGGGCAGGTTAATATATACATAGGGTAATTCTGTGCAGGGAAAGTGACAAACTGTAATCTATGGAGTGGATTAATGGGAGATTTTCACTTTCTACAAAGGAGGATGATTGAATTTTAATCCTAGACCTGCTATTTACTAAGGCATGGAAACTTATGCAAGTTAGTTCATCTCTCTAAACTCAATTTTCTCATATGTAACAGAGCACTAAAAATATGCATATTTCATAAGACTTCTTTTCTTGAAGGTAAAATGTAAAATGCATGCAAACACTCAATAAACATCAGTTAGTCTGCTTTGTAGTGTTCTAATTCTTTATTAATTTTCAGGCATTGTTTCTGAAATCAGGAAAATGGTAAAGAAAAAGTAGACAACCCACATTTAGATAATGGTTTGACAACTGTCAGAGTAGAAAGCAAGGTCAGGAGAAATTGTCTAAAACTTTCCTATGGGGAGCAGAGTACCTGGTAACCTGCAAAGGAGCTCCCTAGATGGGGAAAGACTTATATCTCAATATTTATATATATATATTATCCCAACCCTGTTCAGTTATCATTACTTTATAGATGAAACAGAGGCTCTAAAATTAAGTAACTTGCTCAGGGTCACACATAGTGGAACCAGAAATCTTCTCCGGTTCTGTGTGATTCCAAGTTTGTGTTCTTTCATATTGCACAACACTGTCCAGATTAACTCAAGTAGAGAGTGAATAGACTTTCCCTGGAACATCCCCTTACTCCCTTGCACAGCCATCACCTTTCACACACAGACTGTTTCCTTGCTTTAGGGACTAGAAAGTGGAAGTGGAACCCCTTATGTTCTGTTCTGGGATATTTATGGACTGAACCAAGAGTAGCTATGTGTCCTGCTAGTTCATGGGCTTTCACTGACCACAGAGTTTGAGAACCCTTGAGTAAACCAAATTCTTCTATTTCACTGGTCTGGGAGCAAAGCAGAAGTGACAAAAGCTGACAAAGCCCAGATGAAGCAGGAATGTTGAAATAGAGACAATAGCATGCCCTTATGAACACAGCCAATATAAATGTTCTAAATTGAATTCTGTTCCTTATGCTTATACACTTTCCTATCTTTCCTATCTTATCCCTAATCTGAAGAACCAGGTACTCTTCCTTTTCATTTTATCCCTTCTTTTAGGTGCTTCACTGTGCTATTCTCTCTTCTTTATCCTTGTAATCAAATTTCTCATTACATTTCTGTGTAGTTCATAGCTGGACTATTAAAAGCTTTTATTCATGGATCTAGCTGTATCAAATTTAGCTTTAAATTTACACCAAAGACTCTATGTTGTTCATCTTTTCTCAGTTCTCAAAACTTCACCAACTCCTCCTCTGAACTTAAATATCCCAAGTACTCTAGCAGAGGGCGGGTAGAAATGGAAACACAAATATAACTCCCTTCTAAGTTATTGCCTGCTAGAATGTGAGCTCCACGAGGAAGGAATTTTGTGTATTATGTTTGCTGATATGTTTCAAGTGCCTAGAACAGTGTTTGAAAACTATTGGGGGGTCAATAAATATTTGTTGAATTAATGAATGAATGAATTTATGAAATTCTAAGATCATACAGTTTATTCTCTTCCTGTCTAGTGTTCAAATAGGAAATTAAACCTGCTCTTAAAGCTTAGAAGCCATATACCCTAAGAAATAAGAATCTGCAATTTTTCCCAAAAAAGCCTTTCCATTTTATAAGGTTACTTACTGCTAGAGTTCTTTTGTTCATGTACTCTCCATTCTGTTGTTGGGAACCTACTATATGCCTAAATCTGAGCTGGCAGATTAAAAAAAAATGAGTACAGAATATTCCTGCTTTCAAGAAATCCAGAATCTAGACTGGGGCATAGATATAAGACTAATTAGACTTCTAGGTTGCATATAATAAGTGTCATGTTATATATACCAAATAATCCAGAACTGGAAATGGGGACAGATCACCTTTAATTCTGCCCTTTAATATTGCCTATAATATTGCCTTTAAATCCCAATATAGAATATCTTTCCTTTGGCATCTTCAGCCCATTGAAGTGTTAGAAAAAAACCATTTATATGCTGTTTAACATAGCTTCCATGACAGTTTTCAAGGATGCCCCCTTCCCTTGTCATCTCTATAGTATATAATTTCAGTTCCATTAGCCTCGCTTCACAGGACATGGTCTTATGACCTTGAGCAATTTTTGAGAACCCTTGCTATGTTTTCTTCTTGGCGAATATTCTAGTAAGCCATGGTAGTCAACCCCATGACTGGGAAGTTGGGAAATTAAAGGAGTCTCAGAGCGTGTGCTGAGTGAAATGGAAAAATGCTGTTGATGACCTAAAAGTATAATCAACCCTCCACTTCCCTAGAACATGGAACAACTAGGATGGTTTAGCAATAGAGTAAAGTTGGGGAACAGAGAGCAGGTAAGAGAAACAACCAAGACAGACTTAAAAGGAGTCACCAGAATTCTTGAAGTTTCAGAGGTGACCATCACTTATACTTTCTTGACTGGCTTGGTCACAGTCACCTAGATGAAGCATGATTACATTAAACTTAATACTATGCTACTTTGACACAATAGTAACACAACTGCTCCTGGCTGGCACTGTTTAAGATGAGTCGTGAACAGATAGATCTAAAGAGCCAGGTACATATGACAAAACTGGCTCAATGCAACTGTACTGGTGCTGTGTCATATGAGGGGACACAAAGTGTTAAACAGTAGATGCTGCTTCATGGACCATATAACAACTCAAACAAAGCCGTTGCCCATCTCCACTTTGGAAGCTATTGCAAGGAAATATCTCAGAGTTTTGCAGTTAATGATACTTCTATTTGTCTGTCTCCCTTTAATTCTTATAATTTCTCAAAGGGAGAGTTATATGTCCCTGAAAATGTTAAAAAATAAAAAAATAAAAAAGACATTTTCAAGAGAATTTTGTTTTTCCAAAGGCTTGATAGTATGGGGAAGAAATGTGTACTTCTCATGCTATCATGGGGCACATATACCCATGTTTCTGGTTAGAAGGAGCTTCAAAATTTGATTTGGTTTCAGTTACTTCAGGTAACTTCTCAACTTTATGGATTCAGAAATTCACTCTTATAACATCTGTTGAATGGTTTCAAATTAATCAAATATATAAAGCAGTATTTCTCATTATTGCTTAAACTTCAGAATCATCTGGAGGAATTTTTAAAATTCCAATGCACAGATATTACTTCAAACAAATTAAATTGGAATATTTAGGAGTAGACCCAGACATCAGTGTTTGGTTAAACCTCCCCAGAGGATTCCAATGTGCAGCGAAGGTTGAGAACCACTGCATTAATCACTGTGTAAGCCCAAGTGTCATTTTAGTTACTATGATGACAGATAAAATTAACAAGATTTCCAGGAATTGTAACTTCTTTTTTTCTACTTTTTGGTATGAGCATATATAAGAAATATCATCCTGGGAAATCAAACTAAGTGCTATCCTTGGTGAGCATATGATTAAAAGGTAGAGTCAGTTGCTCACTAGACATGGGAAGAATTCTTAAGATTTGGGAAAGTGCATAAATAGAATAAATGATAAGGGGAGATCCTGGAATTAGATAAAAGAAGCCAAATACCCTTTCACCCCATCAGGCCCTTGTATTACTATTATGTAATACTCTCCTGTATGTAAAGTGACATAACCACATTAATGGATTTTTTGGTTAAGTTTCCTACCCTATGATTCCCATCTGTGATTTCTTTCTTTAATTAAAACCATTCCTGGAAAACTATAAACTTCCAAAACTGAACCAGGAAGAAATTGACAACCCGAATAGACCAATATCTAGTAACAAGATTGAAACAGTGATCAAAAACCTCCCAAAAAACTAGAGTCCAGGACCTGACAGATTCCCTGGAGAATTCTACCAAACATTCAAAGAGGAAATAATACCTATTCTCCTGAAGCTGTTTCAAGAAATAAAAAAGAAGGAAAACTTCCAGTCTCTTTTTGTGAAATCAGCATTTCCCTGATCCCCAAATCAGGCAAAGACCCCATCCAAAAGGAGAATTTCAGACCAATATTCCTGATGAATATGGATGCTAAGATTCTCAACAATATCCTAGCTAATAGGATCCAAGAGTACATTAAAAAGATTATTCACCACCACCATGTGGGATTTATCCCTGGGATGAAAGGGTGGTTCCACATTTGCAAATTGATCAGTGTGATCAAACAAATCAATAAGAGAAGAGAGAAGAACCACATCACATGGTCCTGTCAGTTGATGCAGAAAAAGCATTTGACAAGATACAGCATCTGCTCCTGATTAAAATGCTTCAAAGTATAGGGATAGAGGGATCATTCCTTAACTTCATAAAATCTGTCTATGAAAAACCAACAGCGAATATCAACCTCAATGGGGAAAAGTTGACAGCCTTCCCTTTGAGATCAGGAACAAGACCATGATGTCTACTCTTGTCACTGTTGTTCAATATACTACTAGAAGTCCTAGCAACAACAATCAGACAACAAAACTCAGATTCAAAAAGTTTAAGTGACTTGCCTGGATTTATTTAGGTTGTAAGTGGTGGGGCTAGGACTAAGGTAATAAGTATTCTGATACTTCTGTAGGTATGATTTCATACATTTTTACCATCAACTTCAAGTGGACTTACCTTTCATTATTAATTTTTTGATTGTAGACGCTAAGTAGAAAGAACACTGGCATTTTTTGAAAGATTTTATTTATCTTTGAGAGAAAGAGAAGGCATGCATGAGCATGGGGAGGAAGAGAGGGGAGGGTGGGGGGGAGAATCTCAGACTCCATGCTGAGCATAGAGCCTGATGTGGGGCTTGATCTCATGACCCTGAGGTCATGACCTGAATCAAAACTAAGAGTTGGATATTCTACTGACTGAGCCACCCAGGGGCCCCAAGAGTACTGGTATCTTTATCAACCAATCATGCTCAGAATTTAAACACTTTGCGTAAAAAGCCTATCTCTTGAGAGATTAACAAAATTGAAGAATATTTTCATTTACCTAATTTCTAAAGATTGTAGTTTTCTTTATGATCTGTTCTTTATACAGAAAAGAGAAAAATCAATGGATGGAGCAGTGAGAACCAACTGTACAATGTAGGTCCTGTTGTCATTTAGCTTGAACTAATATTGACCAATACTTATCTGTCAAGATGGAATAAACATAGGAAATGTTGGATTTGATCTTGAAAAATGAGACTCTTAAAACATACCTAATCTGTCTGACATAAAAAGTAAAGAACACTTCTTTCAAGTTACCTTGGCTAAATAATATGACAAGAACAGATTCATATCAAGGTTTACTTTCATTATTTATTGATCAATGACAAAATGTTAACAAAAATTATTTCTTTTGATAGATCTTCCCTCACTGAAGAAAAGAATTATGAAGAAAAGTCTATTTTTTTAATTTTTTCACCTTAAAATAACAATGACAATGATAAGGCCCTATTATACTAAGAGAAAAGCACCTGTAAGAACAGTATTAAAGACAATTACCTGCCACGAAATCAGTTTCTTTGCTATACACAGGAGGTTGATGAAGAGCTTATGAAGGCAATTTAAGAAAACAGATGCCCTGCTCTTTTTGGGCCTCTTACAGTTTTCAGGTTTTAACTATGGCCATTTACCACCTGAATCAGTCCAGTAAAAAATGTGTGATTTGTTTTTATACCTTTAATTATTACCTATCTAATATTTACATCGTAGTATATTTAACTTTAGACACCTGTGTCACACTAACATGTACAGATTATCTCTTTATCAAATGTTCTCATTAAAATGTCACCCATAAACACAAACTTATGGTATAAAAGATGAAGCAGGTATTCTAGGGTATAAAGTCATGTTAAACAAAATAAAACATACAACACCTCATTAGTTTTTGATGTAGTGATGTACTGTGTGGTGACTAAGTAAAGATAATTAAAAAAAAAATAATGCTGCAAAAAAAGCAAATAAAAGATAGGGGTAATGTGGTAATGCTAGTGCTTAAATTGCTCATATGTATATGTTTTTTTCTGAGTATTCTTTTACATATTCACCTTAAATATTCTCCACAGTTTCACTGGCAACAAGAGGGAAGTACTCAAGAACGTTTTGTTATTTAACATGGTAAGTAGAGTAAAACCTCACAAATTTAGAAATATTTTTCAGTTTATGATCATATGGAGAAAGATAGAATAAGATTTCTGTTTGTATAATTTATAAAGAAAAGAATTGCTAGGAAAAGTGATAGTTTACTTAACGGAAGGGCTTGTCAATTATTTTTATCAGTAACCATTTGTAAATGTGTGAAAAAATAGTTTCTATTTTACTAAGCTGGCCTCTGATGTATCTTGTTTGTACACCAAAGTAATAAAATATTTTTTAAAAATTACTTATTTCAATTGGACTTTTCTATAATTAGTCAATATTAAAGCAGATGAGGAAAAGTATGAGTAAGGCATGGAAGCATACAGATGACATGCCTTAAGCCCTCTTGCTTAATTCACTTAACTGAAAAGTTTTCCTGCTAATAACCTACTATCATGGTGATCTTCATTAGCATAGTAGAATACAGGTCCTTACAGCTGGGTGGTATATAACAGCAAAATGGAAGAGTTGAGAAATAAATCTCACATCTATTTCTCCCATGACATCCGTATTGAGTAAAGCTTCAGTTCTATCTGTCATCAAAGTAGCAAGTTCAGAACTGACTGGTTAAAGGAAAAAAAAAATATATATATATATATATATGGGTGTCTGGGTGACTCAGTTCATTGAGCATTGGACTCTTGAGTTTGGCTCAGGTCATGATCTTAGGGTTGTGAGATCGAGCCCTGCATCAGGCTCTGCACACAGCAGGGAGTCTGTTCAAGATTCTCTCTCTCCCTCTTCCCCTGCTACCCCCAAAATAAATAAATAAATCTTTAAAAAAGTAAAAAAGAGAAATAATTTTATTTTATTTATTATTATGTTCAGTTAGCCAACATGTAGCACATCATTATTCTTTGATGTACTGTTCAACAATTCATCAGTTGTGTATAAGACCCAATGTTCACATTGGATTAAACAAAAAAAAGAGCAGAACCCATCCAGATGCTGTCTACAAGAGACTCAATTTGAACCTAAAGGGAAATAATTTTAAATAAGTTACTTTAAATACAATAACTTAAATACTGATCCTTCGGTTATCATGGGGAAAAAAGAGTTTACACAATAGTGAAGAATAATGTGACAAGAAAATTGGATACATGAAAAACTATTATTAAAACATCACAATTCTACTTCATGGCTACTTTAATATTGATGTTTTTTAAGTCACTACAGCAAATAGAAACACCACATAATAGTCAAAAAAATGTGATATTACTATGGGGAAGAGAAGCCATAATAACATCTTTTCCAGTTCAGAAAACCAAGACATAAACACCATATACACCAAGTTGATGAAAAACCCAAGGTAGGAATTCAAATATTTTGAACACCAGACATTATTCTCAGTGTCAGTTGTCACATACAATTTTATTTATTTATTTTTTTACTGAATAACCTGCATAATTGCATTACATTCTCAAAAATGAATTGACAGGCTTAGTTCACTGATATGATCAGTCACATGAACTTTCTTCCCAGACAGTAATGACTTTTGGTCCACCAAATTAGCTTAATTGCGTTGCTTGGACATTTTATTCCTTAAATAACAAATGGAGGGATTGGCAGTCAATAAGTTCTGCTGCCAAGCATGATGGAAAAATGGCAATCTAGTTGTCAGAAGAGATAGAATCCTGAGACTAATAACAGAATCAGCCTTTTAGAAAATTTCCGAAAGGTAATGAATTTCACAGATTGGCAGATTCTCAACCAAAAACAAACAAACAAACAAACAAACAAACAAAAAACCACACACACACACACACACAAAACCAAAAACAACAAAACACACACACAAACCATATTGTGTTTTCCACATAGATATTTTACTTTTGGACAATAAAGTCTATTGTTATTCATAAGATTTTAGTAAATAATTCATTGATTGTAATTCAGCTGCAGCATCACTATTTCAAGTAACATACCAGAGTTTATAACTTGAAAAAGCCCAGAAAAGAATAGAAGAAAAGAAAAACACATCAGTCCAATTTAGTTTAATAAGATTTTAGGAATCCTGAATAGGAAGTACTCTTCAACCCAAGAAAGCTCTCAGTTCAAAGGATGACTTTTTGCTCATGCAGTGTCAGGTAAAGACAATGAATCAGAATAGAGTAAGTTTCAAGGTACTGCAACAATGTAACTAGCTAACCCAAATGGCCTCTAGGGTATTCTTATCTATGAAATTCTACACAGAGAGAATTTAGGCTTTGAAATGACTGTATTTTTTCCAGTGAACATTATTCAGTCTGAATTTCATCAATAGGTAAGAACCTCAGACTTTAAAGGAGAGAGATTTATCAACTGTCAGAAAAAATGTTGCATATTTTGACTTTAGCCAGCAGCACAGCTATTGACTTTATTTAATGGTGCCATTCACTAAGAAAATCAGGTGTTCTGAAAACCATTTACGGTATTATCATCAACTATTACTGTTTAATCTGATTTCAAGAAGCCTGCATGCTACAAGAATCTTATACCCAACTAACACAAGAAGTGTTTGGTCTTCTCTATAGCATTCTGGATCTAGCAGAGCTTCAACTCAGCTTCAGTGGCCAACTTAGTCATTTAGTTTTAAAGCTACCCAGAATTGATCACTTGAGTTGAGTTGTTATGACCAGCTAAGTTCTGAGGAGCTTCAGTGCCCTGAAAGATGAAGATTATTTCATTGTCTAGATTAGTTCTCCTTGATACAGGTCTAAGGGTATATGTTCTGCAGTAAAGTTTGCAATCAGGCTTAGAAAGTTCACAAGGCTGATTTTTGAGTGTTTCTCAGGAAGCTTTATTTCAATTTCTATCAAGACCCACACCTGATATTTTTCTCCTTGGGGTTGGACAATAAAAGAGGGTTGGTAGCAGAAAATAGTGTAAGCAAAAAATAATAAATTATGTAAACAAAAATTGTAAGCATTGCTGATGAAGGCAGACACCCCTCTTCCACATGATACTCAGGGTTTTTATGGGGAGAGATTTGCTGACAATAGTGCCTTTATGACTCCAATTCAGTAGTATTTCTGCTGAAGCAAACACAACCTCCTAGTTTCAGGAAATGAAGACATTCCCCCCACCCCCCCACGCCCCCGCCGCCCTACAGTTCTGTGCCAGGAAGGAAGTTTCACTCTATTTTAAAAAAACTTACTTTTAGATGTAAGATGGAGGATGGATTTTACACCATGAATGTCTGTCTCTCATTTTCAAGAGATGGGGGAAAAAATCAAAGAGTATATCTATGGTATATGAGAAACAATGTTAATATTTGGGAGTGGAGATACAAGGCAAATTTTTCCTTAATCACATCTCACTCCCATCACTATAATATTATCCTTTGACCTACCGGTGATTTTCTAGCCCCATAAAAATATGTATCTGTAAATCAACATACAGAGTTCCTCAGAAGCACAGGCTGTATATTGGAACTAAGTCCTAGTATAAGGTGTTGAGCATAATTTAGTTTTACCCTTAAAAAAAAGTCTGATTGGTAAATGTTTTGATGTGAATGTAGATTCAATATTCAACTGTATAACCATAAATATAGCATAAATTTGTGTTACCTTTTAGCTAGAGGGAGTCACTAGATATAGGCTTGAATTTCCAAGTCCCTATCACTATTCCAAATAATGTTCCTGGGCTTCTCAGAAAGGAAAGTGAATGACTGGATGAAGGTACTCCTCGAAAATTCTATAACTTGTTGTTGATATATTCCACATTTTCTAAGCCCTATACAAAGTAATTTCAGGACTAGAAAAATATTTTTTAAATGCACATTTTCCTCAAAAACAATTGGATCTATTGAAAGGATCCTATGGTTCTTATCTTTCTTTTATTAATTTGGTGTATCACACTGATTGATTTGTGAATATTGAACCACCCTTTCAAGCCAGGAATAAATCCCACTTGCTTGTGATGAAGGATTTTTTAATATATTGTTGGATTAGGTTTGCTAGTATTTTATTGAGAATTTTTGCATCCGTGATCATCAGGAATCTTCTTTTGGGAAGAATTTGAAAATAATGCATTTTTTTGTCAGTAAATATATTCATTTTATTTTTTATTTTATTTCATTTTATTTTATTTTAATTCCAGTATAGTTAGCATAAAGTGTTATATTAGTTTTTGGTATATAATAATGTTTCACCAATTCCATACATCACCCAGTGTTTATCACAAAGAATGTACTCCTTAATCCCCATCACTTATTTCACCCACCCCCACCAGCTATCTCCCCACTGATAACCATCAGTTTGTTCTCAATAGTTAAGGGTCTGTTTCTTGGCTTATCTCTTTCTTTTTCCTTTGATTGTTTTGTTTCTTAAATTCCACATCTGAGTGAAATTTCATATGGTATATGGTATTTGTCTTTCTCTGACTGGCTTATTTCACCTAGTATTATGCTCTTTAGCTCCATCCATGTCATTGCAAATGGCAAGATTTCATTCTTTTTTATGGCCAAATAATATTCCATTATATAGATATATGCACACACCACATCTTCTTTATCCATTCATCTATTGATGGGCACTTGGGTTGCTTCCGTAATTTGGCTGTTGTAAATAATGCTGCTATAAACATATGGCTTCATGTATCCCTTTGAATCAGAAGTTTTGTATTTTTTTTTTTTTTTGGTTAATACCTGATAGCATAATTAATGGACTGTAGGATAGTTCTATTTTTAACTTTCTGAGGAACCTCAGTACTGTTTTCTACAGTGGCTGGACCAGTTTGTATTTCCACCAACTGTGCAAGACGTTCCTTTTCCTCCACATCCTAGTCAACATTTGTTGTTTCTTGTGTTGATTGTTACCATTCTTACTGGTGTGAGGTGATATTATAGTTTCAAATTGCATTTCCTTGATGATAAGTGATGTTGAGCATCTTTTCATGTGTTTGTTAGCTATCTGTATGTCTTCTTTGGAAAAATGTCTGTTCATTTCTTCTGCCCATTTTAAATTGGATTATCTGTTTTGGGGTGTTGATTTGTATAAGTTTTTTTTATATACTTTGGATACTAACCCTGTATCATATGTTTCATTTGCAGATAACCTCTCCTATTCCATAGGTTGCCTTTTAGTTTTGTTGATTCTTTCTCTTGGCTGTGCAGAAGTGTTTTATTTTGATAAAATCCCAATAGTTTATTTTTGCTTCTGTTTCCCTTGTCTCAGGATATATATCTAGAAAAATGTTGCAACAGTTGATGGTCAGAGACCTAACTGTACTCTCTTCTTAGATTTTTATGGTTTCAAGGTCTCACATTTGGATTAGGTCTTTAATCAATTTTGAGTTTATTTTTGTGGATGGTGTAAATAAGTGGTCCAGTTTCATTCTTTTGCGTGTGGCTGTCCAGTTTTCCCAACAACATTTGCTCAAGAGTTTGTCTTTTTCCCATTGGATATTCTTTCCTGCTTTGTTGAAGATTAATTGACCACACAGTTGTGGGTTCATTTCTGTGTTTTTATGTTCCTAAACTTACATCTAAAGGAGCTAGAAAAAGAACAAACAGAAACCAAACCCAGCAGATGGAAGGGAATAATTAAGATCAGAGTAGAAATAAATGATAGAGAAACAAACAAATACCCCCCCCCCCCAGTAGAACAGATACATAAACCAGCGACTGGTTCTTTAAAAGGATCAACAAAATTCATAAACCTCTACCCAGACTCCTCAAAAAACAAAGAGGGGGTGCCTGTATAGCTCATCTGGTTAAGCGTCTGGCTCTTGATTTCAACTCAGATCATGATCTCAGTGTTGTGAGCCCAAGCCCCACATCAGGCTCTGTGCTCAGTGTAGAATCTGCTCCAAAATTCTCTCTCTCCCTCTCCCTTTGCCCCTCCCCTTACTCTCTCTCTAAAATAAATTACTAAAAAAAAGAGAAAGGATTCAAATAAAATTACAAATGAAAGAGGAGAAAAAAACAACATCACAGAAATGCAAACAATTTTAAAAGAATATTATGAAATACTAATACCAACGAATTGGACAGCCTAGAGGAAATGGATATATTCCTAGAACATATAGCCTACCAAAACTCAATAGGAAGAAACAGAAAATTTGAATATATCAATTACCAGTAAGGAGATTGAATCAGTAATCAAAAATAAATAAATAAACTCCCAAAGAATGAAAGTCCATGACCAGACAGCTTCACAGGCAAATTCTACCAAACATTTAAAGAAGAGTTAATACTGATTCTTCTCAAACTATTCCAAAAAGTAGAAGAGGAAAGAAAACCTCCAAATTCATTATATGAGGCCAGCATTACCCTGATACTAAAACCAGATAAAGATACCGAGAGAGAGAGAGAGGGGGGAAGAGAGAGAGAGAGAGAACTACAGGCCATATCTTTGATGACCATCAATGCAAAAATCCTCACAAAATATTCATAAACAGAATCCAAAAATACATTAAAAAAATCATTCACCACAATCAAGTAGGATTGAATCCTGGTATGCAATGGTGGTTCAATATCCACAAATCAATCAATATCATACATCACAACAATAAGAGAAAACACAAATCCACATGATCAACTCAAAAGATGCAGAAAAAAATCTGACAAAGTACAGCATCTATTAACGATAAAAGTACTCAACAAAGTAGGTTTAGAGGGAATATACCTCACATAACAAAGGCATATATGAAAAACTCACAGTGCACATCATTGTCAATGGCAAAAAACTGAGAGCTTTTCCTCTAAGGTCAGGAATAAGGCAAGGATGTCCACTCTTATCAACAGAGTACTGGAAGATCTAGCCTCAGCAATCAGACAAAAAACAAAAGGTATCCAAAGTGGCAAGGAAGAAGTAGAACTTTCACTATTTGCAGCTGACATGTTACGCTACACAGAAAACCCTAAAGACTATACCAAAAAACTACAAGAACAGATAAATGAATTCAGTAAAGTTGCAAGATACAAAACAAATGTAGAGAAATCTGTTGCATTTCTATACACCAATAATGAAGCAGCAGAAAGACAAATTAAGAAACAATCTCATTTATCACTGCATCAAAAATAATAAGATACCTAGGAATAAAGCTAATCAAAGAGGTGAAAGACCTGTACTCTGAAAACTATAAAACACTGATGAAAGAAACGAAAATGACATAAAGCAATGGAAAGATATTCCATGCTCATGGAATGGAAGAACAAATATTACTGGAAGAGATTATGCTGAGTGAAATAAGTCAAGCAAAGAGAGTCAATTATCATATGGTTTCACTTATTTGTGGAATATAACAAATAGCATGGAGGACATGGGGAGTTAGGAGAAGGGAGTTCGGGGAAATTGGAAAGGGAGGTGAACAATGAGAGACTATGGACTCTGAAAAACAATCTGAAGGGTTTGAAGAGGTGGGGGGGGGGAGGTGGGGGGAACCAGGTGGTGGGTATTAGAGAGGGCACAGATTGCATGGAGCACTGAGTGTGGTACAAAAACAATGAATACAGTTTTGTTAAAAATAAATAAAAAAAGATTAATAAAAACATGTTTATACTACTCAACGCAATCTACACATTTAATGCAATCTCTACCAAAAGACCAACAGTATTTTTCACGAACTAGACCAAAAAAAATCCTAAAATTTATGTGGAACCATAAAAGATCCTGAATTGCCAAAACAATTTTGAGGGGGAAAAAAAAAAAGCTGGAGGTATCACAATTTCGGACTTCAACTTACATTACAAAGCTGTAACAAGAAAATGATGCATATTGATTCTTCTTCAAGTATTTGGTAGAATTCAAGAGAGAAGTTATCTGGTCCTTGGACTTTCTTCATTGGGAGATTTTCATTACTGATTTAATCTCATTACTTATAATTGATCTGTTCAGATTTTTGATTTATTCCTGGTACTGTCTTGATAGGTTGTATGTTTCTAAGATTTTTCTACTTCTTCCAGGTTGTCTGGTTTGTTCACATATGTTGTTCATAGTAATTTCTTAACAATCCTTCTTAATTCCATGATCTCAGATATAATGTCTTTTTAATTATTTATAATGTTGTTGATTTGGGTCCTTTTTCTTCATTCCTAGTTTAAGAATGAAGTTTAGTGAACAGTTTGCCAATTTTATTTTTGCAAAGAACCAACTCTTAGTTTTGTCAATCATTTATCTTGTTTTTCTATTTTCTGTTTTATTTATTTCTGCTAGAGCAGGAATAGCAGAAGTTTCAGCTATAGGAAACTTTATAGTTTCTTCATCTGCTAAGTTTTGGCTCCATTTTTTTTTTCTTTTTCTAATTTCTTGAATCACAGAGTTAGGTAGTTTGTCCATGATCTTTCTTGTTTCTTAATATAAGAATTTAGTGTTTTGAATTTTTTACTTGGAACTGCTTTTGTTACATCCCATAAGTCTTGGCATGAGTATTTCCATTGCTTTTTCCTCATGAATGACTATATGTACTTGATGAATATATATATATATATATATATATATATATATATATAATAAATTAAAATATATTTAATCTTTCCATTTAGTTTTTTCTTTGATACATTGGTTATTCAGGGGATCATTGTTTAATTTCCATATGTTTGTGAGTTTTAAATTTTTCTCCTGCTATTTATTTCTAGTTTCATAGTATTGTGATCAGATAAGATACTGGTATGGTTTCAGTCTTACTGACTTCTAATATTTGTTTAGAGGCCTAAAATAGAGTCTATATGAGAAAATGTTTCATGTACAGTTGAGAATAATATTTATTCTCTGTTGTCAAACAAAGTTATGTATATGTCTGTTAGGTCCATTTGGTCTATAAAGTTCTTCAAATCCAGTTTCCTTACTGAGTCTCTGGTTAATCTATCCCTTTGGAAAGGGAGTATTAATGTCCCCAACTATTATTATATTGCTAGTTGTTTCTCCTTTTAGTTTTGTTGCTTATTATTTTATATGTTTAAGTGCCCCAATGTTGGATAAATGTATACAATTGTTATATATTCTTATTTTTAACATTCAATTAGCCAATATACAGTACATCATTAGTTTTTTTATATCTTTTCAGAGTAACAGAATTCATTGTTAAAAACCATAAAACTATATGATAATTGACTCTCTCTGCTTGACTTATTTCACTCAGCATAATCTCTTCCAGTCCCATTCACGTTGATACAAAAGTTGGGTATTCATCCTTTCTGATGGAAGCATAATACTCAATAGTGTTTATGGACCACATCTTCCTTATCCATTTGTCCATTGTTGAAGGGCATCTTGGTTCTTTCCACATTTTGGCGACTGTGGCCATTGCTGCTATGAACATTGGGGTACAGATGGCCCTTCTTTTCACTACCTCTGTATCTTTGGGGTAAATACCCAATAGTGCAATTGCAGGGTCATAGGGAAGCTCTATTTTTAATTTCTTAGGGAATCTCCACAGTCTTTTCCAAAGTGGCTGCACCAACTTGCATTCCCACCAACAGTGGGAATCCTCTCCAACACATGTTGTTTACTGTCCTGTTGATTTTGACAATTCTAACTGGTGTAAAGTGGTCTCAATGTGTAAGGTCTCAATGTGGTTTTGATTTGAATCTCCCTGATGGCTAATGATGATGAACATTTTTTCATGTGTCTGTTATCCATTTGTATGTCTTCTTTGGAGAAGTGTCTGTTCATGTCTTCCACCCATTTTTGACATGATTGTTTTGTGGGTGTTGAGTTTGAGGAGTTCTTTATAGATCTTGTATATCAGCCCATTTTCTGTACTGTCATTTGCAAATATCTTCTCCCATTCGATGGGTTTCCTCTTTGTTTTGTTGGCTGTTTCTTTTGCTGTGCAGAAGCTTTTGATCTTGAAGTCCCAAAAGTTCAATTTTGCTTTTGTTTCCTTTGCTTTTGGAGACATATCTTGAAAGAAGTTGCTGTGGCTGATGTTGAAGAGGTTACTATCTATGTTCTCCTATAGATGCCAAACTCCCTCTCTTGTCAGATGGCATGATGCTTTATTTGGAAAACCCAAAAGACTCCAGCCCCTAACTACCAGAACTCATACAGCAATTCAGTAATGTGGCAGGATGCAAAATCAATGTACAGAAATCAATTGGTTTCTAATACAAACATAACAATGAAAATACAAAAAGGGAAATTAGAGAATCAATTCAATTTACTATAGTGCCAAGAACCAAAAGATACCTGGGAATAAACCTAACCAAAGAGGTAAAGATCTGTACTCAAGGAACTATAGAACACTCATGAGAGAAATTGAAGAAGACACAAAAAGATGGAAGACCATTCCATGCTCATGGATTGGAATAATAAACATTGTTAAAATGTCTATACTGCCTAGAGCAATCTATACTTTCAGTGCCATTCCAATCAAAATTCCACTGGCATTTTTCAAAGAGCTGAAACAAAGAATCCTAAAATTTGTATGGAATCAGAAGAGATCCCAAATTGCTGAGGAAATGTTGAAAAAGAAAAACAAAACTGGCGGCATCACGGTGCCTGATTTTAAGGTTTACAACAAAGCTGTGATCACTGGCACAGCATGACACTCGAACAAAAACAGACACATAGACTAGTGGAAGAGAGTAGAAATCACAGACATGGACCCTCAATTTTATGGTCAAATAATCTTCGACAAAGCAGGAAAAAATATACAGTGGAGAAATGACAGTCTCTTCAATAAATGTTGCTGGGAAAATTGGACAGTTATGTGTAGAGGAATGAAACTCAAACAATCTCTTACACCATACACAAAGATAAACTCAAAATGGATAAAAGACCTCAATGTGAGGCAGGTGTTCACCTTTTCTGATGGCTGAGTAATAGCCCATTGTATATATGAACATCTTCTTCATCCATTTATCTGTTGTAGGACTTCTCATCTCCTTCTACATTTTGGCTGTTGTAGACATTGCTTCTGTGAACATAGGGGTGCATGTGGCCCTTCTCTTCACTACATCTGTATCTTTGGGTTAAATATCCATTAGTGCAATTGCTGTATTGTAGGGTAGCTCTATTTTTAACTTTCTGAGGAATATCCATACTATTTTCCAGAGTGGCTGTACCAGCTTGCATTCCCACCAACAGTGTTAAGAGGGTTGCTCATTCTCCACATCCTCTCCAACATTTGTTGTTTCCTATTTTGTTAGTTTTCGACATTCTAACAGGTGTAATGCGGTATCTCATTGTGGATTTGACTTGTATTTCCTGATGACAAGTGATATGGAGCATTTTTGTATGTGTCTGTTAGTCATTTGTATGTAATCTTTGGAGAAGTATCTATTCATGTCTTCTACCCATTTCACAACTGTACTTTTTGTTTATTGGGTGTTGAGTTTGAGAAGCTCTTTATAGATCTTGGATACCAGCTTTATATATGTTATGTCATTTGCAAATATCTTCTCCCATTCTGTAGGTTGCCTTTTAGTTTTGTTGACTGTTTCCTGTGCCAAAAGGAAGATTTTATCTTGATGAAGTCCTAATAGTTCATTTTTGCTTTTGTTTCCTTTCACTTTAGAGACGTGTCTTGCAGGAAGTTTCTGTGGCCAAGGTTGAAGAGGTTACACCTGTAATATCCTCTAGGATTTTGGTGGATTCTTGTCTCACATTTAGGTCTTTCATCCATTTTGATCCATTTTGAGTTTATCTTTGTATATGGTGTCAGAGAATGGTCTAGTTTCATTCTTCTACATGTGGTGCTCAATTTTCCTAGCACTATTTATTGAAGAGACTCTTTTTACCTTTGGATGGTAAAGATCACTTGACCATAGAGGGGAGGGTCCATTTATGGGGTCCCTATTCTGTTTCATTTATCTATGGGCCTGTTTATGTGCCAGTACCATGCTCTCTTGATGATCACAGCTTTATAATACAGCTTTAGGTCAGGCATTGTGATGCATCCAGCTTTGGTTTTCATTTTCAATATTCTCTTAACAATTCAGGGTCTTTTCTGGTTCCATACATATTTTAGAATTGTTTGTTTCAGCTCTGTGCAAAATGCCAATGATATTTTGATAGGGATTGCAATGAAAGTGTAGATTCAAAAGTTGGGTATTTATCCTTTCTGATGGCTTCGTAATATTCCAATACCCAACTTTTGTATCAACATGGAAGGGGCTGGAGGAGATTATGCTGAGTGAAATAAGTCAAGCAGAGAAAGTCAATTATCATATGGTTTCACTTACTTGTGGAGCATAAGGAATAACATAGAGAACACTAAGAGAAGGAAAGGAAAATGAATTGAGGCAAATCAGAGGGGGAGATGAAAGATGAAAGACTGTGGATTCTGAGAAACAAACTGAGGATTATGGAGGGGAGGAAGTTGGGGGGATGGATGAGCCTGGTGGTGGGTATTAAGGAGGGCACATATTGCATGGAGCACTGGGTGTGATGCATGAACGATGAATCTTGGAACACAAGAAAAGTAAAATAAAATTAAGATGTTAAAAAAAAAGAAAAAGAAAATGTAGATTGCTCTGTGCAGCATAGACATTTTAACAATGTTTATTCTTCTGATCCATGAGCATGGGGTGTTTTCCTATCTCTTTGTGTATTCCTCAATTTCTTTCATAAGTGTTCTGTAGTTTCTAGAGTACAGATGTTTGCCACTTCGGTTAGGTTTATTCCTAGGTATTTTGTGGTTTGGGGTGCAATTGTAAGTGGGGTTGATTCCTTAGTTTCTCTTTCTTTGGTCACGTTGTTAGTGTATAGAAATGCAACTGATTTCTGTGCTTTGATTTTGTATCCTGCCATGTTGCTGAGTTGCTGCATGAGTTCTAGCAATGGTGGATTTTCCATATAAAGTGTCATGTCTTCTGTAAGCAGTCAGTTTGACTTCTTCTCTGTTAATTTTCATGTCTTTTATTCCTTTTTGTTCTCTGATGGCTGAGTCTAGGACTTCTAGTTTGATGTTGAGCAACAGTGGTGGGAGTGGGCATCCCTGTTCATGTTCCTGATCTTAGGGGAAAAGCTCTCAGTTTTTCCCCATTGACAATGGTATTTGCTTCAGGCTTTCTGTAGATGATTTCTATGATACTGATTTATGTTCCCTCTATCCCTACTCTTTGAAGTGTTTTAATCAAGCAAGTATGCTGAATTTTTGTCAGATGTTTTTCTGCATCAATTGAAAGGATCATATGGTTCTTGTCTTTCCTTTTATTAATGTGATCTATCACATTGATTAATTTGTGAACATTGAACCACTCTTGCATCCCAGGAATAAATCCCACCTCCTCATGATGAATAATCCTTTTAATGTACTGTTGGATCTTATGGGCTAGTATCTTGGTGAGTATTTTGGTATCCATGTTTATCAGGGATATTGGTCTATAATTCCCCTTTCTGATGTGGTCTTTGTCTGGTTTTGGGATCAAGTAATGCTGGCTTCATAGAATGAGTTTGGAAATTTTCCTTTCATTCCTATTTTTTGGAAACAGTTCCACTAGAATAGGTATTATTTCTTTCTTAAATGTTTGGTACAATTTCCCTAGGAAGCCCTCTGGCCATTGACTCATGGTTTTGTGGGGAGAGGTTTTTGATTACTGCTTCAATTTCCTTGCTGGTTATTGGGCTGTTAAGATTTTCTACCTCTTCCTCTTTCTGTCTTCTTAGTTTATAAGTTTCCAGACATCCGTCAATTTCTCTCAGATTGCCTAATTTGTTGGCATATAATTTCTTATAATATGTTCTTAAAACTGTATTTCCTTTGCTCTTGATCATGATTATTTACCTTTCATTCATGATTTTATTAATTTGGATTCTTTCTCTTTTCTTTTGGATAAGTCTGGAGGTTTATCAACCTTATTAATTTGTTCAAAGAACAAGCTTCTGGTTTCACTGATCTGTTCTACTGATCTTCTGGTTTCTATTTCATGGATTTCTGCTCCAATCTTTATTATTTATCTTATCCTTCTTGGTTTAGGTTTTATTTGCTATTCTTCCTCCAGATCCTTTAGATGTATGGTTAGCTTATATATTGGGGATTTTTCTAATTTTTTTCAAGAAAGGTTTGTATTGCAATGTACTTCCCTCTTAGGACTGCATTTGCTGTATCCCAGAAGTTTTGAACTGATGTGTTTACATTCTCATTAGTTTCCATGAATTTTTTAAGTTCCTTAATTTCTTGGTGGAGCCATTCATTCTTTAGCATTTGTGAACATTGAACCACTCTTGCATCCCAGGAATAAATCCCACCTCCTCATGATGAATAATCCTTTTAATGTACTGTTGGATCTTATGGGCTAGTATCTTGGTGCATATTTTGGTATCCATGTTTATCAGGGATATTGGTCTATAATTCCCCTTTCTTTAATCTCTTTAACCTCCAAGTGTTTGAGTTTCTTACAAATTTCCTCTTGTGATTGAGTTCCATGCTGCTTCCTGACAGCACATGGGAGAAGAATGAGGCACAAACAAGTCAGCTGCAAGAGAAAGGGAGCAGGGTTGACAGTAGAAAAGACTGTCACCCCAAACAACTCCTCAGTCTCATATTTATTGGAAAGTAGGTAATAACCAACAAAGAAGCCAGAGTAGGTTACACAGTGACCATGAGTCTTATAGATAAGTAAGAAGAAAGGCAAAATATGTCTGGTTACATAGTACATGAGCTATAGTGAGCCAGCCCAAACAAAAATGTTGTCTGACTAACTGCAGGTGCTCTCCAGGGAAGGGGAGATAACCGAAAAATGAAGCAGGTGGCATTCCACCCTAAGCGAGATGGGCATCTCCAGCTGCTCGTGTATATCATCCTCTCCCCCAGAGGCCTGTTGCCAGTAGACGTTTTTCTTAAGGCTATATCTAATCATACTTGATGGCTTATAAAATTTCTCATGGGTTATATTTTAAGCAGTACGTTGTTCTGAGGGAAGGTTACAGCTCCAGTTTCACAGTCTTGTGGTCTGAGAATATACAGGAATAATCTCAATCTTTTGATATCAGTTGAGACCTGATTTATCATCCAGCATGTGATCTATTCTGGAGAATGTTCCATGTGCACTTGAAAAGAATACATGTTTGTTCTTTTAGGATGGAATGTTCTGTATATATCTGTGAAGTGCACCTGGACCAAAGTGTCATACAAAATCCTTGTTTCTTTGTTGATATTCTGCTTCGATGGTCTGTTCATTGCTGTGAGTGGGGGGGTTGAAGTTCCCTACTATTAATGTATTATTATCAATGTGTATCTTTACTTTGGGTATTAATTGGTTTACGAAATTAGTGCTCCCATGTTGGGGGCATACATATTTATAATTGTTAGATCTTCTTGTTCAATAGACCCTTTTAAGTATAATTTAATGTCCCTCTACATCTCTTACTACAATCTTTGGTTTAAAGTCTAATTTGCCTGATATGAGGATTGCTACCTCAGTTTTTTTTTTTTTTTTTTTGAGGTCCATTAGCATAGTAAATAGTTATCCATCCCCTCACTTTCAGTCTGGAGGTGTCTTTTAGGTTCAAAATGAGTCTCTTGTAGACAGCATATGAATGGGTCCTGCTTTTTATGCAATCTGATACTCTGTGTCTTTTGGTTGGAGCATTTAGCCTGTTTACATTGAGTAACTATCGAAAGATATTAATTTGCTCCATTGTATTGCCTGGAAAGTTCCTGTTTTTGTATATTGTCTCTGGTCCTTTCTGGTCTATGTTACTCTCTTTGCTTACAGTAGCCCCCCCCCCCTTATAATTTTTTGCATGGTTGGCTTGATGTTCAAATATTCTTTCAGTTTCTTCCTGTCCTGGAAGCTCTTTATGTCTCCTTCCATTCCGAATGACAGCCTTGCTGGATAAAATATTCTTGGTTGCATGTTCTTCTCATTTAATAGTCTGAATATATCATGCCAGCCCTTTCTGACCTGCCAAGTTTCTGTGAATAGGTCTGGTATTAATCTGTACATATGTTTTTCCTTCTGTACATAAGGAACCTCCACTCCTGAGCTGCTCTCAGGGTAGCTTCTTTTTCTCTAAAATTTGCAAGCTTCACTATTATTTTTTGGGATGTTGATCTATTTTTATTGATTTTGGAAGGGGTATTCTCTGCCTTTTGGACATGAATGCTTGTTTCCTTCCACAGATTAAGGAAGTTCTCAGTTATAATATGCTCAAATATACTTTCTGGCCTTCTCTCTCTATCCACCCCCTCAGACACCCCAATAATTCTGATTTTTTTTTCTATTCAGGGCATCATTAAATTCTCAAATCCTTTCTTCATGGGCTCTGAGTTGTCTTTCTCTCTTCCTCATCTTCCTTCCTTTCCATCAGCCTGTCCTCTAGATCACTTATTCACTCTTCTGCCTCATTGACCCTAGCTATTAGAGCAGCCAATTTAGACTGCATCTCAGAGCACTTTTTTTTAAGATTTTATTTATTTATTTGACAGAGAGAGAGAGATCACAAGTAGGCAGAGAAGCAGGCAGAGAGAGGAGGAAGGAGGCTCCCTGCTGAGCAGAGAGCCCGATGCAGGGCTCAATCCCAGGACCCTGGGATCATGACCTGAGCCGAAGGCAGAGGCTTTAACCCACTGAGCCACCCAGGTTCCCCTCAGACTACTTTTAAGTTCAGCCTGATTAGTTCTCATTTCCACCCTTAGAGATTCTCTACTGCCATTTATGGTTTTTTTTCAAGCCCAGGTATTACCTTTATAATTGCTATCCTGAATTCCATCTCTGACATCTTGCTTATATGCATATTGATTAGCTCTGCGACAGAGACCATTGCCTCTGGTTCTTTCTTTTGTAGTGACTTCCTCCTTCTAGTCATTTTGCCCAGAGAAGGATGGGTGAGGGAGTGAGCAAGGTCTATCATATCAACCATGACTCAAGCAAAAAACACTCTCAACAAATTGAAAATTGTCAGAATCACAACAGAAAAGCTAACCAAACCAAACCAAATCAAACCCAAATAAAACAAAACACAATAAAACAGGACAAGGGGGCAGAGAAACTATAATCTTGCAGTGTGGACAACACAGGGTGATCTACTTGTTTCTGATTGAATTTTGGTCTCTGTGTTAGAAGACACCACATCCCAAAATTGAAAAGAGAGTGAAACTTCTTTTTTTTTAATTTTATTTTTTTCAGTGTTCAAAGATTTATTTTTTATGCACCACACCCGGTGCTAGGAAAATTGGACAGCTATATATAGAAGAATGAAACTCAACCCCATTCTCTTACACCATTCACAAAGATAAACTCGAAATCGATGAAAGACCTCAGTGTAAGGCAGGAATCTATCAAAATCCTCGAGGAGAACATAGGCAGTAACCTCTTTGATATTGGGCACAGCAACTTCTTTCAAGACACATCTCCAAAAAGGACAAAATGAAGGGTGTATCTCCAAAATGTAGATGGAAAAAAAAAAGTTAAAAGCAACTGGTAGTGAGTATTAAGGAAGGCACGTATTGCATATCCATATCACAGTTTGCAGTCCATATCACTGGGTGTGGCACATAAACAATGAATCTTGGAAGAATGAAAAAAAATAAATTAAAAAATACATACATACATACATACATGCATACATACATACATAAATTGGTAAAATAAGAATCTAGTTGAAACTGGAAAAAGGTAAAAAAAAAAGAAATGGAAAATTTTAGACTGAAAGATAAACAAATCATGAGAAAACATTTCAAGCTCAATATACTATTGTCACCTGGCACTGGAATTTTTACAGTCATGTGAGATCCATAAAGCTGTAGTCCACCTATTCTTCTAGTTTGTCCTTTGGGGGAGGGCCCTGCTGTGCTGCTTCTCAGATGTCTTTGCCTGACTGAAGTTGCCCCACCACTTGCCTGGGGGCAGGGCTCAGTGTAAGCTAATCCTCTTTGTGGCTTTTGCTCCCTGGAGGCTTTCTGTGACTTTTTAGAGGATCAGAGTAATGATGGCTATGCCCAGATCTCTGGCCCAGAGCCAAAGGATCTCAGTTCCCCCGCTTCAATAAACCCTCTGGGACACAGTTTTCACTAATGTGTGTGCCAAACTCTATAGACTTTTGGTGTGTCTTCCCAGTGTAATCCTCCCAGGGGGAGTCCAAGGTTCTGCGAACATCACTGCCCTTTTTGTGCCTTAGGTCTCTGAGTGGTTTTGGGCTTATGTCCATATCCTGCTACTCTCAGGCCACAGCTGGGTGTCACCCTACTGCCCATCCTGGGGCTGTGCCATCCTGAGTGCTGTTGCCCAGTTGTGGGTGCAGTCATCTTGCCCCTCCCAAAGGATGGTAAATAGTCAGCTTTTTCAAGTCCTTTTCAGGGTGCTGAGGCAGAGAGCCTCCCCTGACCTGCCTGGCTTGTGGTTTATGGCAACCTGAGCTGAGAGTCCCCTCATGGGCTCACTGACCATAATCAGTTTCCTTGCTCCTGCTTGGGCACTCTACTGGTTCACAGCCCCCTCCCCCACCATACATCCTATGGCTCCTAGGATCCTGATACCACAACGACCCACCTGGAATTCTTCCCTTTTCATCTCCTGAGCCCCTTTTAGAAAAGGATGTCTTTCACCGGAGCAGATTTCTAAGGGTTCTAATTTTGCACTCTGGTGTTATATAACTTTCTCATAGCCACCTTATGGAGTCTCCCCCCACCCTTTGCTTTTCTTCTGATATTTCCCCACAGATTCACAACTTTGCACCTCCTACCTTGCAAAAAATAGTTACTTTTCTACTTGCAGAGTTCCAGATATGTTTTCTTACATCTCAGGATGAATTCATGGGAGTTTAGAATGGTTTGATAGATATCCAGGTAAATTTAAGGTACCAGATGAAATGAGGTCCCCTACTCTTCCACCATCTTGCCTCTTCCTACAATTGTTATATATTCTTAGTGGATAGACCAAGTTATCATTATATAATAATTTTAATTGTCTGTTTTTACCAGTTTTTGTTTAAAGTCTATTTTGTCTGATGTATGTATACTTACCTTTTGTTTGTTTGTTATTATTGTGGCCATTTGTTTGAAATATCTTGGCACCTGGGTGGTTCAATTGGTTGAGTGTCTGCTGCCTCCAGCTCAGGTCTTGATCCCAGGGATTGAGGCCCACATTGGGCTCCTTGGTCAGCGAAGAGCCTGCTTCTCCCCCTGCTTGTGCTCGTGCTCTCTCTTTGATAAATAAATACACAGAATCTTAAAAAAAAAAAGAAATACCTATTTTCACCCCTTCACCCTCAGTATATATGTGTTATTAAGGCTCAAGTGAGTCTCCTGTAGGCAGTATATTGTTGGATCTTGTTTTTGAAATGCATTTACCCATTCTATGTCTTTTGATTGGGGAATTTAATTTAAAATAATTATCAGTAGATAAAAACTTACATTCTATATTCTCTTAATTTTCTCTGGCTGTTTTTGTAGATCAATTTTTCCTGCTCTTAATCCTACTGTTTTTGTGTTTGTGTGTTTTGATGTATTTGCTATCAGTATACATTGACTTTATCATGTTATTTCATGTAATTACTACAGGTTTGTCCCTTATAGTGACCATAAATCTTATGTAAAATATCTTAAAATTATAACACCATAATTTAAACTGACAACAATAGGAGTGCCTGAGTGGCTCAGTCAGTTAAGCATCTGCTTTAAGCTTTTGTCATGATCCCAAGGCCTGGGATTGAGCCTTGCACTGGGCTTCCTGCTCAATGAGGAGTCTGTTTCTCCCTCTGCCCCTCTTCCTGCTCGTACTCTCTGTCCCTGTCTGTCTGTATCTCTCAAATAAATAAATTCAATCTTTCAAAAAAGAAAAAAAAAAACTGACAATATAGGTTTGATAGCACTTATGAACTTTGCAATTTAAACTCTCCTCCACTTCACATTTTAGTGTATCAATGCTACGGTTTACTGATTCCAGTAACAGATTATTGTAGATATGGTTATCTTTACAAAGTTTATTTTTAACTTTTAAAAAACAATGAATACTGTTATGCTGAAAATCAAAAAAATGTAGATTTGTATGTAAATTATGTACTATAATTACCATATCACACAATCTAATGTATATTTACCCTTATGTGTAATTTTTATGGTAAACTCTTATGTTTTTTATGATGTTTATTAGCAGTGTTTTGCTTTTACTCAAAGGATTGCTTTTAGAATTTTTTTAAATTAAATTTTATTATTATTATTTTTTTTTAATTTTCAGCATAACAGTATTTGTTGTTTTTGCACCAAACCCAGTGCTCCATGCAATATGTGCCCTCTCCAATACCCACCACCTGGTTCCCCCAACCTCCCACCCCCTGCCCCTTCAAAACCCTCAGGTTGTTTTTCAGAGTCCATAGTCTATCATGGTTCACCTCCCCTTCCAATTTCCCTCAACCGCCTTCTCCTCTCCATCTCCCCTTGTCCTCCATGCTATTTGTTATGCTCCACAAATAAGTGAAACCATATGATACTTGACTTTCTCTGCTTGACTTATTTCACTCAGCATAATCTCTTCCAGTCCTGTCCATGTTGCTACAAAAGTTGGGTATTCATCGTTTCTGATGGAGGCATAATACTCCATAGTGTATATGGACCACATCTTCCTTATCCATTCGTCCATTGAAGGGCATCTTGGTTCTTTCCACAGTTTGGCGACCGTGGCCATTGCTGCTATAAACATTGGGGTACAGATGGCCCTTCTTTTCACTACATATGTATCTTTGGGGTAAATACCCAGTAGTGCAGTGGCAGGGTCATAGGGAAGCTCTATTTTTAATTTTTTGAGGAATCTCCACACTGTTTTCCAAAGTGGCTGCACCAACTTGCATTCCCACCAACAGTGGAAGAGGGTTCCTCTTTCTCCACATCCCCTCCAACACATGTTGTTTCCTGTCTTGCTAATTTTGGCCATTCTAACTAGTGGAAGGTGGTATCTCAATGTGGTTTTAATTTGAATCTCCCTGATGGCTAGTGATGATGATGATGATTAATTTTATTTTTTTTTTCAGTGTTCCAAGATTCACTGTTTATACACCACACCCAGAATTTCTTTTAAGGCAACTATAGTGGTGATGAAGTCTCCCAGGTTTTGTCTATCTAGAAAAGTTTTCATTTCTTCTTCATTTCTGAAGGACAGTTTTGTCATGTGTACAATTCTTGTTTGGAAGATTTTTCTTACACATTTTTGGGTATATCATCCCAGTTTCTTCTGGCCTGAGAAGTTTCTGTTGAGAAATCCACTGATGGTCTTTAGGGGTTCTGTTATATGTAAATTCCTTTTTCTCTTGTGATTATCAAAATGTGTTCTTTGTCTTTGAGTTTTGTCAATTTAATGATAATGTGTCTTGGTATAGCCCTTTTTTGGGGTCCACTAGTCTCCATTGATCTGGATGTTTATGTCTATCTCCAGCTTTGGGGAGTTTTTAGCCATTATTGCTTTTAAAAATACCTATTATTGCTTTAAATATTACTTCTGTCCTTTCTTCTTTCATTTCTCCTTCTGGATTTCCCACAATGCAGACACTGCTTATTTTGATTGTGTCCTACAAGTCCCAGGGGCCTTTTTTTTTTTCCCATCTATCATCTATCTATCTGTCATCTATTATCTATCTTTCTAATCTACCTATCATCTATCACTATTTCCTCTAAATGAATAATTTCAGATTTCTTATTCTCTACATCACTGATTCATTCTTCTGCATGCCCAAGTCTGTTTTTGAAGATTTCTATTAAGTTTTTCAGTTCAGTCATTGCACTTTTAGCTCTGGGATTTCTGTTTTCTTAATGGTTTCTATATCTTTATAGAACTTCTCATTTTGCTTATGTAATATTTTCCCAATTTTGTTTTGCTGTCCATGTGTTCTTGAAGTTTGATAAACTTATTTAAGAGGAATATTCTGAATTCTTCTATAGTTCATAAAACTGCATTTCTTTAAGGTCAGTTATCTCTGGGGGTGTCATATTTACCTAACTTTTTGTAATTCTTACTTCCTTATATTGGTGTCTGTGTATTTGAGTAGCTGGTTTCCTCTTTTAGACTTTATAAGTTTGCTTTAGAAGAAACAGTTCTTTTTGTTTGTTTTGTATTGTTTTTCTTTCTTTTTTAAAAAAAATATTTTTCAGCTTTCCAAGACTCATTGTTTATGCACCACATCCAGTGCTCCATGCAATATGTGCCCTCCACCAGGCTCACTCATCCCCCCAATCCCCTCCCTTCCAAAACCCTCAGTTTATTTCTCAGAGTCCATAGTCTCTCATGCTTATATCCCCCTCTGATTTACCCCAATTCTCTTTTCCTCTTCTTTTTCTAATGTTCTCCATGTTATTCCTTATGCTCCACAAGTAAGTGAAACCATATGATAATTGATTCTCTCTGCTTGACTTATTTCCCTCAGCATACTCTCCAGTCCCATTCATGTTGATACAAAAGTTGGGTATTCATCTTTTCTGATGGAGGCATAATACTCCATTGTATATAGGACCACATCGTCTTTATCGATTTGTTTGTTGAAGGGCATCTTCGCTCCTTCCACAGTTTGGCGATTGTGGCCATTGATGCTATGAACCTTGGGGTTCAGATGACTCATCTTTTCACTACATCTGTATCTTTGGGGTAAATACCCAGTAGTGCAATTGCAGGGTCATAGGGTAGCTCTATTTTTAATTTCTTAAAGAATCTCCACACTGTTTTCCAAAGTGGCTGCACCAACTTGCATTCCCAAAAACAGTGTAAAAGAAGAGACAGACAGATCTTTACCACAGAGCTCATGTTGGGTTTCTAGATTTATTTTCTTTTTTTTTAAATTTTTATTATGTTATGTTAGTCACCATACAGTATATCATTAGTTTTTGAGGCAGTGTTCCAAGATTCATTGTTTTCTGGCATTGTCCTTGAGCAGGTGGGACTTTTTGTAAGAGTTTATTTTTGGGCAAGGCACCTCCCAAGCTCTGAAATGTTTGTGGAAGAATGCCACTAGCTGAGAACACTTTGATAAGACTTCTGGATTGGTTTTCTTCCCAGGTGAGGCTTTAGGATGGGATTTGCCATAACCTGGGATCTGTGGTCATATTTTCCAGAAAGCTGGGATATTTTATTATACTCAGCAGTAGCTTAAGGCTGTGAATTAACTGGGGCGCCTGGGTGGCTCAGTGGGTTAAGCCTCTGACTTCAGCTGAGGTCATGGTCTCAGGGTCCTGGGATGGAGCCCCACATTGGGCTCCCTGCTCAGCAGGGAGCCTGCTTCCTCCTCTCTCTCTGCCTGCCTCTCTGCCTACTTGTGATCTCCGTCTGTCAAATAAATAAATAAAATCTTAAAAAAAAGACTGTGAATTAACTTCCCTGACCTCATGGGTTTACAAAACAGGATTTAAGTATGTGCATTGTTTGGGTTCCTGAATCTGCCAAAACTACTCACAAAATTTCCTGACAAGAGAGGCCATCAGTTTGGTGTGAAGATGGGGGAAGCCTTAGGCTGTGCTTTTTCTATGTTCAAGTGCTTTATAAACTGGGCTGATGAATGAGCTATGCAGTGTCCTGTGTTCTCTGTTTAGGTTCCTTGATCAGTTAGGCTGAAGGCTATATTCAGCAGTAGACAAGACTACAAATTAGTTTCTCTGCATAGACAGAACAGGATAATCAATTTCAAATATGACATTGTTTTTGTGGTTTTGACTTAAGCTGACCTGTTCCTTTAGTTCCCTGGGCAACCAGGGCCACTGACTTTGCTCTATCTTTAGATAGATCAACTTTGCCTGCTGAATACTCTGCTTGAATGTTTTTATCCTGTATAGTTTTCAAGGTTTTCTGCTTTCCCTTTCTTTTTGATTAAGGCTGGAAGCCATATTCAGTAGTTACTGGGGTTATGAATTAGCTCCTCTGTCTCAGCAGAGTGAGAGAACCAGTCCACATCTGACAAGTCTTTTGTTTGTTTAAGGATTGCAGAATGATTGATTTATATACATTATGAAATTACCAGAGTAGGTTCAACTAACATTCATCATCTCATATAGGTACCATAGTTAAAAGTAAAAGAAGAAACTTCTTGTGATGAGAATTCTTAAGATTTACTCTCTAAATAACTTTTCTAGGTATCATACAGCAGTGTTAACTATAGTCATCATGTTGTACATTATGTCTCTAGTACTTATTTTGTAACTTCTGACCACCTTCCTTCAAATCTTTCTTCCTCTTTACACTCTGGATCTGGTAAACACAAGTTTGTTCTCTTTTTCTGGGAGTTTTTTTATTCCACATATAATTGAGACCATACAGTATTTTTCTTTCTCTCTCTGACTTATTTCACTTAATATAATGTCTTTAAAGTCCATCCATTTTGTCAAAAATTATAAACTTTCCTCATCTTTTCATGGCTGAACTATATATATTCACATATCACAACTTCTTTCTGCAATAAAGCCAAAGTGAATTTTCTCTAAATAAATTTTCAAAAACCTTTTGCATTTAAATTCATTAGGGTAAGACTTTGCAATGGAAAGTATAAAACTTACACTGGAAGTGCATTCTATTCTGAAATATTTACTTTTGTATTATAAAATGTTCCATTCCTTTAAATAATTTGCTAAATTATAATTTATTTTATTTTTTATTATGTTTAATTAGCTAAAATATAGGAAGGAGGGCATGTGTGGTGATAAGCACTGGGTATTCTATACAACTGATGAATCCTTGAAGATTACCTCAAAAATGAATGATTTATTATATATTAGCTAAATTATAATTTATATATGTGGATGTTTAGGTAATGAATCTTGTCCGTTCATCTTTTAAAAAGTGGGCACATTTTTTACAATTGTATGTAATGTAAGAAGACTAGTTTATTGTATTGCTTTAATGTGCAAGCCAATTCTTTTTTAAAAGTTTTTCTTTTTTAAATCCCTGTTATTTAACATATAGTGTAATATTACTTTCATGTATACAATATAGTGACTCAACATTTTCATACAACACCTAGTGCCCATCATAAGTTCAATCCTTAATCCCTATCACTTATTTAACCCATCCCCCCACCAACTTCCCTCTGGTAACTACCAGTTTGTTCTCTACAGGTAAGAGTCTGTTTCTTGTTTTTCCTCTCTCCCTCTTTCACTCTCTCTCTCTTTGAAAAATCAGTTCTTTAAAGTAAAAAAAAAAGTACTTGAGAAGGAAGTAAATAACATACTATATAAGCAGGTAGAAGGCAAGGTAAAGGGGGTGATACAGTGGATAGTACCAAATAGTTACCTGAAGAGCAGAAATTAGGTTTTTGTGCCTCTCACAGTAGCCAGCCTCAAGTCCTTTCTGCTTGAAAGTAACAAGATTCTTTACTCAGATTTATTAAAATCTGATTCTCAAATGAAAATTATTTTACAATGTAAGAGTAGGTAAGGTAAGGCTGGCTGTCATAACAAAAGCTGATGTTTAGGCAGATGAAAGAGCATGAACAATGCTTGGTAGATGTTTTTTATGGGTCAGGCTTGAAGGTGGAACTATATTATTCTGCTCATGTTCTGTTGACTAGAACTCAATCACATATTTATATCTAAGAACAAAGATGGCTAAAAAGATCTGACTCTTATAGAAGAGGAAAGAAATTGAAATGTTTGATGAACAGCTGGTTTTTGTCACAATAAATGTCAGATAGATGATATAGATAGATAGATACATGGATACATAGATAAAGATAGAAGCTGTCAAAGTTAGAGTCGAACAGCTGTCACTTGTAAGACATAACTAGTGGCATTTTATCTACAATAAAAAATAACACTTAGGTGTGCTTGTGTAGCTTAGTGAGTTGGGTGGCTGGCTTTTGATTTTGGCTCAGTCCATGATCTTAGGGTCATGGGATCTAGCCCAACATCAGGGTCCTCTCTCAGTGGGGAGTGTGCTTAAGGATTCTTTCTCCCTCTCCCTCTGTTCTTCCTCCCACTACCTCACATGCACATGCTCTTTTGCTCTCTCTCTAAAAATAAATAAATAAATCTTTAAAATATAATACTTTATCCATTCATCTGTTGAAGGCCATCTTGGCTCTTTCCACAGTTTGGGAATTGTGGACATTGCTACTGTGAACATTGGGGTATATACGGCCCTTCTTTTCATTACATCTGTATCTTTGGGGTAAATACTCAGTAGTGCAATTGCAGGGTCAGAAGGTAGATCTATTTTTAATTTTTTGAGGAATCTCTACAGTGTTTTCCAAAGTGGCTGCACCAACTTGTATTCCCACCAACAGTGTAAGAGGCCTTCCCTTTATCCACATCCTCTCCAACACTTGTTGTTTCCTGTCCTATAGATTTTGGCCATTTCAGCTGGTGTAAGGTGATATCTCAATGTGGTTTTGATTTGAATTTCCCTGATGGCTAGTGATGATAAACATTTTTTCATGTATCTGCTAGCCATTTGTATATCTTCTTTGGAGAAGTGTCTGTTCATATCTTCTGCCCATTTTTTAACATGATTATGTTTTTTGAGTTGAGTTTGAGGAGTTCTTTATAGATCTTGGATATCAATCAGCCCTTTGTCTGTAGTGTCATTTGCAAATATCTTCTCCCATTCAGTGGGTTGCTTCTTTGTTTTGTTGACTGTTTCCTTTGTTGTGCAGAACCTTTTGATCTTGATGAAGTCCCAAAAGTTCAGACAGATGGATAAAAATATGGTCTGTACATACAACATTATGCACCCATCAGAAAAGATGAATACCCAACTTTTGTATTGAGACTGGAGGAGATTATGCTGAGTGAAATACGTCAAGCTGAGAAAGTCAATTATCATATTGTTTCACCTACTTGTGGAGCATAAGGAATAACATGGAGGACATTAGGAGAAAGAAAGGAAAAGTCAGTTGGGTGAAATCAGAGGGGGAGACAAAGCATGAGAGAGTGTGGACTCTGAGAAACAAACTGAGGATTTTGGAAGGGAAGGATTGGGGGATGGGTGATCCTGGTGGTGCATATTAAGGAGGGTACGTATCGCATGGAACACAGGGTGTAGTGCATAAACAATGAATCTTGGAACACTGAAAAAAAATAAAATTAAACTAAGATGTTAAAAAAATACTTAATTTTTTCTTCTATAATTTTTTCTCTTTATTTCTCCTTTGTTTTTCTTTCTTATCTGTGACCTACTTTATTTTTTACAAGCTTTAGTGGGAAATAATTAGAATACAGTACTGTATAAGTTTAAAGTATACAGCGTTATGACTGTATATTATGAAATGATTATATTGTGAAATGATTAACAGAATAGGCTTAGCAAACATTCATATTGTCACATAGATAAAATAAAAAGAAAAAAATAAAACTGAACAATATTCTTATAAATTTTCTATATATCATAATCAATATTAACTATAGTCATCATGTCGTACATTCCATTCTTAATACTTACTTATAACTGAAAGTTTGTACCTTTTGACCGTCTTCCTAGAGTTTATTCTCTCCCTCCTTTCAAATTCTGGTATTCTCTAGTTTTATCTCTTCCTACGAGTTTAGGTTTATTTTTATTGCACATATAAGTGAAATCTTACAGTATTTGTTTTTTTTTTCTCTTTTGCTTATTTTACTTAGCATAATGCATTCAAGTTTCATCCATGTTTTATCAAGTGGTAGGATTTTCTCACTTTTTAATGGCCAATATATATATATATATATATATATATATATATATTCCTTTTTCTCACAACTTTTTAATCCATTTACCCATCAATGTGTTAGCTGGTATAAATAATGCTTTAATGCTTCTATGAACATAGGGCAGAGATTCATTTTTGAGTTAGTGTTTTTGTTTTCTTTGGATATATTCCCAGAAGTGGAATTGCTGGATCATATGGTAGGTCTACATTTATAAAATTTTGTAGAATAAAATTTTTGTAGAATAATAAATATATATTTCATTTTATTTATTATAAATAATTTATTTATCAGTTGATAGGATAAGCATAGATTTATTTTTGGGCTCTCAATTCTGTTCCACTTGTCGACTTATTTTCACGCCAGTACCATACTGTTTTTATTATTATAGATATATAGTGTAGCTTGAAATCAGGAAGTGCAATGCTTCCAAATTTGTCCTTCCTCCTCAGGAGTTGTTTAGCTATTTGATGTCTTTTATAGTTCCATATGAATTTTGGAGTGCTTTTCTTACTTCTGTTAAAAAAAAAATGGCATTGGAATTCAGATAGGTATTGCATGAAACATTTTCCTTGCACATTTTACAAATTCTTTTTTTTTTATGTTACATTAATCACCATATAGTACATCATTAGTTTTTGATGTATTGTTCCATGATTCATTGTTTGTGTACACCACCCAGTACTCCATGCAATATGTACCCTCCTTAATACCCATTATCAGGCTAACTCATCTCCCACCCCCTCTACTCTAAAATCCTCGGTTTGTTTCCCAAGGTCCACAGTCTTTCATGGTTCATCTCCCCCTCTGATTTCCACACCATGCATGTTTCTCTTCCTTCTAAGGTCCTCCATACTATTCCTTATGCTCCATAAATAAATAAAACCATATGATAATTGACTTTCTCTGCTTGACTTGTTTCAATGAAGATAATCTTTACCAGTTCCATTCATGTTGATGCAAATGTTGGGTATTTGTACTTTCTGATGGCTGAGTAATATTCCATTGTATATATGGACCGCATCTTCTGTACCCATTTGTTGAAGGGTATCTCAGCTGTTTGCACAGTTTGGCTTTGTGGACATTGCTTCTGTGAACATTGGAGGTGCATGTAGCCCTTTTTTTTTTTCACTACATCTGTATCTTTGGAGTAAATACCCAGTAGGGGATTGCATTAAATCTTAGATAGTTATTGATAATATTGACCTTTTAACAATACTAATTTATCTAATCCATGAACACAAGATACCTTTCCATTCGTGTCTTCTTTGATTTCCTTCATCAATGTTTGTTTTCAGAGTAGAAATTTTTCACCACGTTAGTTAAAATTATTCTTAAGTATTTTTTTTTACTTTTTATTGTGTTATGTTAGTCACCATACATCATTAGTTCTTGATGTAGTGTTCCATGATTAATTTTTTATGTATAACACCCAGTGATCCATGCAATACTTGCCCTCCTTAATACCACCAGGCTCACCCATCCCCCTCCCCTCTAAAACCCTCAGAGTCCACAATCTCTCACAGTTCACCTCCCCCATCGATTTCCCTCCCTTCACTTTTCCTTTACTTCTCCTAATGTCCTCCATGTTATTCCATATATTATACAAGTAGATGAAACCATATGATAATTGACTTTCTTCATTTGATTTATTTGACTCAGCATAATCTCCTTCAGTCCCATCCATGTTGATGCAAAAATTGGGTATTCATCCTTCCTTATGACTGACTAATATCCCTTTGTATATATGGAGCACATCTTCTTTATCCATTTGTCTGTTGAAGGGCATTTTAGCTCTTTTCAGGGTTTGGCTATTGTACATAATTTTATTATGAACATCGGGGTGCCTATGGCCTTATTTTCACTACATCTGTACCTTTGGGGTTAATATCCAGTAGTGAACTTTCTGGGTCATAGGGTAGCTCTATTTTGAATTTTTTGAGAAATCTTCATGCTGTTTTCCAAAGTGGCTGCACCAACTTACATTCCCACCAAGATTGCAAGAGGCTTCCCCTTTCTCCACATAATCTCCAACATTTGTTGTTTGCTGCCTTGTTAATATTTTCCATCCTAAGTGGTTTAAGGTGGTATCTCAACATGGTTTTGATTTTAATTCCTCTGATGACTAATGATGATGGACATTGTTTCATGTGTCTCTTACCCATTTATATGTGTTCATTGAAGAAGTGCTGTTCATGTTTTATGACCATTTTTGAACTTATATCCTTTTTGGTGTTGAATTTGAGAAGTTCTTTATAGATCTTGGATATCAGCCCTTTGTGGTGTCACTTGTGAATATCTTCTCCTATTCAGTCTATTGTCTCTTTGTTTCCTTGACAGATTCCTTACTGTGTAAAAGGTTTTTATCTTGATGAAGTCCCAAAAGTTTGCTGTGGCTGATGTCATAGAGGTTACTGCCTACATCCTCCTCTAGGGTTTTGATGGATTCCTGTCTCATGTTGAGGTCTTTCATCCATTTTGAGTTTATCATTGTGTATAGTGTAAGAGAATGGTCAAGTTTCATTCTTCTATACATAGCTGTCCAATTTTCTCAGCACCATTTATTGAAGAGACTGTCTTTTTTCCACTGGATATTTTCTCCTGCTTTGTTGAAGATTATTTGACCATAGTGATGAGGGTCCATATCTCGACTTTCCACTCTGTTCCATTAGTCTATGTGTGTGTTTTTATGCCAGTACCAGGCAGTACTGGTGATAAAAGACTTGTAATAACACTTGAAATTAGGCAACAAGATGCCCCCAGTTTTGTTTTTCTTTTTCAATGTTTCCTTGGTGATTTGGGGTCTTTTCTGGTTCCATAAAAAAATTAAGATTGTTTGTTCTAGCACTTTGAAAAATGTTGTTGATATTATGATCAGGATGGCATTGAAAGTATAGATTGCTCTGGGAAACATAGACATTTTAACAATGTTTGTTATACCAATCCAGGAACATGGAGAGCATGGAATGTTTTTCATCTTCTTGTGTCTTCCTCAATTTCTTTCATGAGTGTTCTATAGTTCCTCTAGTATAGATGTTTTACCTCTTTGGTTAGGTTTATTCCAAGGTGTCTTATGGATTTTGGTGCTGTTGTAAATGGAAAAGATCCTCTTTATTTCTCATTCTACAGTTTCATTGTTAGTGTATTAGAATGCAACTGGTTTCTGTGCATTGATTTTGTATCCTGCCACATTACTGAATGGCTGTATGAGTTCTAGTAATTTGGGGGTGGAGTCTTTTGGGTTTTCTGCATAAAGTATCATGTCATCTGTGAAAAGAAAGAGTTTGACTTCTTCTTTGCCAATTTGAATACGTTTTATTTCTTTTTGTTTTCTGATTGCTGTTGCTAGGACTTCTAGTAATATGTCAAACAGCAGTTGCAAGAGTGGGCATCCTTGTCCTGTTCCTGATCTCAAAGGGAAGGCTGTCAGCTTTACCCTATTGAGAATGATATTTACTGTGAGTTTGTCATAGATAGATTTTACGAAGTTGAGGAAAGTTCCCTCTATCCCTATACTCTGAAGAGTTTCAATCAAGAAAGGGTGCTGTATCTTGTCAAATTTTTTTTTTTTTGCATCAACTGAGAGGACCGTATGTTTCTTCTCTTTCTCTTACTGATTTGTTCTATCACATTGATTGATTTGTGAATGTTGAACCATGCTTGCATCCCAGGGGTAAATCCCACCTGGTTACGGTGGGAAATCTTCTAAATGTACTGTTGGATCCTATGAGCTAGGATCTTGTTGAGTATCTTGGCCTCCATATTCATCAGAGATATTGGTCTGAAATTGTCCTTTTTGATGGGGTCTTTGCCTGTTTTGGCGATCAGGGTAATACTGGCTTCTTAAAGAGTCTGGAAGTTTTCCTTCTGTTTCTATGTTTTGAAACAGCTTCAGGAGAATACGTATTATTTCTTCTTTGAATGATTGGTACAATTATCCAGGGAATCTGTCAGGTCCTGGGCTCTTGTTTTTTCTGGAGGTTTTTGTATTGTTTGTTTGTTTGTTTGTTTGTTTTATCACTGCTTGAATCTCATTACTAGATATTGATCTATTCAGGTTGTCAATTTCTTCCTGTTTCAGTATTGGAAGTTTTTTGGGTTTCCAGGAATGCATTCATTTCTTCTAGGTTGCATAACTTCTTGACATACAGCTGTTGATAATAACTTATCATTATTTTTTCTATTTCCTAGGTGTTAGTCATGAATCTCTCCCCTTTCATTCATAATTTTATTAATTTGGGTCCCTTCTCTTTTCATTTGGATTAATCTGCCCAGTAGTTTATTGATCTTATTTAATTCTTTCAAAGAATCAGCTTCTAGTGTCATTGATGTGTTCTACTGTATCTGATTTCTAGGTCATTGATCACTGCTTTAATCTTAATTATTTCCCTTCTTGTGCATAAGATTGGCTTAACTTGTTGTTGATTCTCCAGTTCTTTAAGGTGTAAAGAGAGTTGGTGTATTCGGGATTTTTCTATTTTTTTAAGTGAGGCTTGGATGGCTATGTATTTACCCCTTAGGACCACCTTTGCCATATCCCATAGGTTTTGGACCAATGTTTCTTCATTTTCATTGATTTCCATGAATTGTTTATGTTCTTCTTTGATTTGCTGGTTGATCCAAAGATTCTTGAGCAGGATCATCTTTAGCTTCTACATCTTGAATCCCTTCCAAACTTTTTCTTGTGGTTGAGTTCCAGTTTCAAAGCACAGTGGTCTGAGAATATGCAGGGAATAATCTCAGTCTTCTGGTATTGGTTGAGACTTGATTTGTGACCCAGTATGTGGTTTGCTCTGGAGAAATTTCCATGTGTGCTGGAGAAGAATGAGTACTCTGTTATTTTAGGGTGGAATGTTCTGTACTTATCTATGAGGTCTATCTGATCCAATGTACTGTTCAATCCTCGTGTTTCTTTGTTGATTTTCTGCTTAGATGATCTGTCTAGTGCTGAGAGTGGCATGTTAAGATGCCCTACAATTAATGTATTCATTTCAATATGACTATTTTGATTAATGGTTGTCTTATGTAGTTGGCTGCTCCCATATTGATGGCATAAATATTTACAATTGTTAGATGTTCTTGGTGGATAGACCCTTTAAGAATTATTAGAATGTCCCTCTGTATCTCTGACTACAGTCTTTACCTTAAAATCTAATTTGTCTGATATGAAAATCGCTACCCCAGTTTTCTTTTGAGGCTCGTTGTCATGAAAGATGGTTCTCCATCCCTTCACTTTCAGTGTGGATCTATCTTTAACTTCAAGATGTGTCTCTGGTAGACAGCATATGGATGGGTCCTGTCGTTTTATCCAGTTTACAACCCTGTGCCATTTTATTAGAGCATTTTTGCCATTTACATCGAGACTGTTGAAAGGTAAGTTTTTATTGTCATCATGTTGCTTGTGAAGTCCTTGTTTCTGTAGATTGTCTCTATAAATTTATGTTCTATATCACTCAGGGTCTTTCTTCTTTTATACAGCCTCCCTTAATATTATTGTAGAGGCAGCTTGATGGTCACATAATCTTTTAGACTTTGCCCGTCTTGGAAGCACCTTATCTCTTCATCTATTCTGAATGTCAACCTTGCAGGATAAAGTATTCCTGGCTGCATATTCTTGTCATTTTATGCCCTGAATACGTCTTGCCAGCCCTTTCTGTCTTCCCAGGTTTTTGTGGACAGGTCTCACATTATTTTGATGTTCCTCATCTGTACATAAGGAATATCTTCACACTAGCTACCCTTAGGACAACTTCTCTGAATTTATGATTCACGAATTTCACAATTACATGTCTAGAAGTCTTTCTACCCTCATTGATCTTGGAGGGTGTTCTCTCTGCCTCTTGATACAAACATTTGTTCCATTCCTCAGATTAGGGAAATTCTCATCTAAGATATGTTCAGCTATATATTCTAGTCCTCTCTCTCTCTTCCCACCCCCTCAAGGATCCCAATAATTCTGACATTGGGACCTTTCATGGTGTCATTTATTTACCTAATTCTGTTTTCATGGCTTCTAATCTGTTTTTTACAGGCCTTCTCCTGATCTTTCTATTCTATCAGTTTGTCTTCTAGGTCACTAATTCAATCATCTGCCTCATTTACCCAAACTGTTAGCGTATTTAGATTAGATTGGATCTCATTTATAGCATTTTTTATTTCTGTCAGATCAGCTCTCACTTCTGCCCTTAGAGATTCTATGTTGTCAGTAATAGTTTTCTCCAATCTAGCCATTGTCTCGGTAACTGTTATACTGAATTATTTCTCCAACATCTTGCTTACATCCATGCCCAGCAGTTCTGTGGCAGAGGTCACAGTCTCTGAATTTTTTTCTTTCTTCGGTGTTCCTCTTCCTAGTCATTCTGGTGAGAGATGATTGAGGGGATGTATAGCTGAATATATCAACCACAATCCAGGCAAGAGGCACCTTGGAAAGTTTCAAAGTAGTTGGAAGTCACCACCAAAAAGAAAGAAAAGAAGAAAAAAGACAGAGAGAAAAACAGAACAAAACAAACAAACAAACAAATAATAACAAAAAAATAGCCACAATGAGCCCCAAGAGTAAGATTTATAAAGTACAAAAACAAAAATGAACAAAAGGACCGACAAAAGAAAAAGAAAAAAAAAAACTAGCCAAAATGAACCCCAGGAATAAGATTTATAAAGTACAAAAACAAAAAGAAACACACAGAAAGATTGCTTATAATCCCTTGATGGGGGCAAGGAAGTGTTTTTCAGTTCTTCCTGGGTGTATCTTGTTACCTTTGTTAGAGGACTCAACTTTCCATAGATACAGGGAAATTAAAACTGGTATATATATATAGGGGTAGTACTGCATAAAGAAAAAGGACTACCTTGAAGCTTTTATCTATATATATTTAAAAAAAAAGAAAAAAAGAAACAAAACTATTTGTATGAAAAAAGTTCAGTTTAAAAAGTTACTATGGTATATGTTGTATTAAACATCTAGTTGAAAATGCTGAGTATGTAAAAAAAACAAAAGAACATGAATCATGAGAACTAATTTAAAAAATGAGAGAAAAGTTTTATATATGAAATATATAGGCAGTGGGACAATATTGGGAGCTTAATACATTGTTTTTCCCTGATGTTGGCATTTTACTGTTTAATGGGAACCCTGTTGTGGTTGTCCTCTTGTTTTTTTCTTTTTGGTTTGTTTGGGGTTTTGTTTGTTTGTTTGTTTGTTTGTTGTTTGTTTGTTTTTGACTTATCTTCTGGGGGAGGGGCCCTCTGCATTTTTTTTTTTTTTCAGTCAATCCTGCTTGGGCTGAGTTGCCCTGTTCCCTGTAAAGGGGCTGGACTCTTTCGTTCTCTGGAGGTATTTGTTCTTTGGAAGCTGTTTGTGGCTTTTCAGAGAGTCAGAGCAAAGGAAGAATCTGTCTGCACCCAGACCTCCCCCTCAGAGGAAGCCACAGTCTGCTCCCCTCTGAATGTTCCAAAACACACAGACTTCCCCTCTGCAAACTCCTTGAAAGCTGCAATTTCCCAAAGGCAGTGCACACACCCAGCCACCATCACAGTGTTTGCCCAAGGCCCCTGCTTGTCTCTGTACCCACATGCCACCAAAACCACGGGTGATACTGGTCCAGGCAAACCTGGTCCTGGTGGCTGCCATTCCCAGGAATGCTGACTAGAGCCCAAGCCTGTGCCAGGTGCACTCAGCCCAAGAGGCCTTAGAGACAGTGCAGGTGCCTGTGGTCGTCTCAGACCCAGGGACCCACTGATAACCCTATGCCAGGCTCTATCAGGCACAAGCAGGCACCCACTGTAGCTGTCCTGGGACCATGGGCTTAGGTCCGCACCTGCAGCTGCCTAGTCACAATTGTCCCTCAAGTCCTTTTGCTCTGAATGCTGTTATTAATCCCTTCCCATCTTGCAGCCACCAGTCTCCAAGCTAGTGCTGGTCAGCAAGCTCAGGGAGCTTTCACACTGAGGTACTACTTTCCAATGGGTCACTCCTGGCAGCTCCCTCCCCCTTGTGTTTATCCTCAGATATCAGTCCCCACACTCCCAACTCCTCTGTACTTCTCCACTGATGATCCTCTGCCCCCATAGAGATCCAGAAATGTAAAATCTTACATCTCAGACTGATTTCATGGATGTTCAGAGTGCTCTGGTAGATATCTAGCTCACTTCAGTTAACTAAGTTTTTTTAAATTTAATTTTATTTTTTCAGTGTTCCAAGATTCATTGTTTATGCACCATATACAGTTCTCCATGCAAAACGTGCTCTCTGTAATACCCACCACAAGGCTCACCCAAACCCCCAGCCACTCCCTTCCAAAACCCTCAGTTTGTTTCTCAGAGTTCACAGTCTCTCATGCTTCATCTCCCCCTCTGATTTACCCCAATTCACTTTTCCTTTTCTTCTCCTAATGTTCTCTGTTATTCCTTACGCTACACAAATAAGTGAAACTGTATGATAATTGACTCTCTCCTCTTGACTTATTTCACTCAGCATACTCTCCTTTCCAGTCCCATCCATGTTGATACAAAAGTTGAGTATTCATCCTTTCTGATGGAGGCATAATATTCCATTGTATATGTGGACAATATCATCTTTAACTGTTTGTCTTTTGAAGGACATCTTGGCTCCTTGCACAGTTTGGTGATTGTGGCCATTGCTATTATGAACATTAGGGTACAGATGGCCCTTCTTTTCATTACATCTGTATCTTTGGGGTAAATACCCAGTAGAGCAATTGCAGGGTCATATGGTAGCTTCATTTTTAATTTCTTAAGCAATCTCCACACTTTTTTCCAAGGTGGCTGCACCAACTTGCATATCCACCAAAAGTGTAAGAGGGTTCCATTTTCTCCACATACTCTCCAACCATTGTTGTTTACTTTCTTGTTAATTTTGGCCATTTTCACTGGTGTAAGGCTGTATCTCAATTTGGTTTTGATTTGAATCTCCTGATGGCTAATGATGATGAACATTTTTTTTCATGTGTCCGTTAGCTATTTGTATGTCCTCTTTAGAAAAGTGTCTATTCATGTTTTCTGCAAACTTTTTGATGTGATTATCTGTTTTTTGAGTTGAGTTTGAGGAGTTCTTTATAGATCTTGGATATTAGCCCTTTGTCTGTAGTGTCATTTGCAAATATCTTCTCCGATTCCATGGGTTGCCTCTTTGTTTTATTGACTATTTCCTTTGCTGTGCAGAAGCTTTTGATCTTGGTGAAGTCCCAAAAGTTTATTTTCACTTTTGTTTCCTTTGCCTTTGGAGACATGTCTTGAAAGAAGTTGCTGTAGCCGATGTCAAAGAGGTTACTGCCTACATTTTCCTCTAGGATTTTGAGAGATTTCTGCCTCCTGCTAAGGTCTTTTATCCATTTCAAGTTTATCTTTGTGTACGGTGTAAGAGAATGGTCGAGTTTCATTCTTCTATACATAGCTGTCCAATTTCCCAATACGATTTATGGAACAGACAGTCTTTTTTCAACTCTTATATTTTTTCCTGCTTTGTTGAAGATTGTTTGACCATAGAGTTGTGGGTCCATATCTGGGCTCTCTACTCTGTTCCACTGGTCTATGTGTCTGTTTTTGTGCCAGTACCATGCTGTCTTGGTGAGCACAGCTTTGTAGTAAAGCTTGAAATCAGGCAATGTGATGCCCCCAGGGTTTTTTTTTTCAACACTTCCTTAGCAATTTGTGTCTATTCTTGTTCAATACAAATTGTAGGAGTGATTCTTCCAGCCCTGTGAAAAGTGCTGGTGGAATTTTGATCAGGATGGCATTGAAAGTATAGATTTCTCTAGGCAGTATAGACATTTTAACATTGTTTCTTCTTCTGATCCATGAGCATAGAATGCTTTTGCATCTTTTTGTGTCTTCTAATTTTTTCATGAATGCTCTGTATTTCCTAGAGTATAGATCCTTTACTTCTTTGGTTTGGTTTATTCCAAATTATCGTATGGTTTTTGGTGCTATTGTAAATGGAATCAATTCTCTAATTTCTCCTTCTACAGTTTCATTGCTGGTGTATAAGAAAGCAACTGATCTCTGTGCATTGATTTTGTATCCTGCCACATTACTGAATTGCCGTATGAGTTCTAGTAATTTTGGGGTTGAGTCTTTTGGTTTTCCAGATAAATTATCATGTCATATGCAAAGAGAGAGAGAGTTTGACTCCTTTTTTGCCAATTGAATACATTTTATTTCTTTTTGTTCTCTTATTGTTGTTGCTAGGACTTCTACTACTATGATTAACAACAGTGGTGAGATTGGGCATCCTTTTCATGTTCATGATCTCAAAGGGAAGGCTGTCAGCTTTTCCCCACTGAGAATGATTTCACTGTTTTTTTTTCATAAATAGATTTTGTGAAGTTGTGGAATGTTCCCTCCATGCTAAAACTTTGAAGAGTTTTAACCCAGAATGAAAGCTGTATTTTGTGTTTAAAAAAAAAAAAAAAGCTTTTTCTACATCAATTGAGAGGATCAAGTGGTTCTTCTCTTCTCCTATTGATTTGTTCTCTCACATTGATTGATTTGTGAATGTTGAACCACCATTGCATCCCAGGGATAAATTCCACTTGCTCATGGTGGATAATCTTTTTATGTACTGTTGGATCCTATTAGCTAAGATCTTGTTGAGAATCATGGCATCCATTCTATTATATAGATAGATATAGCTATCTCTTCATTAGGGATATTGTTTGAAATTATCCTTTTTGTTGGAGTCTGTGCCTGGTTTGGGGATCAGGGTGATGCTGGATTCATAAAAAGAGTCTGGAAGTTTTCCTTCTGTTTCTATGTTTTGAAACAGCTTCAGGAGAATATGTATTTCTTCTTTGAATGTTTGGTCCTGGGATCTTGTTTTTTGGGAGGTTTTTGATCACTGTTTCAATCTCATTACTAGATATTGATCTATTCAGGTTTTCAATTTTTTTCCTGATTCAGTTTTTCAACTTCATAATAGTTTTCCAGGAATGCATCCATTTCGTCTAGGTTGCTTAACATATTGGCATGTAACTGTTGATAATAATTTCTGATTATTGTTTCTATTTCTTTGGTATTTGTCATGATCTCTCCCCTTTCAATCATAATTTTATTAATTTGGGTCCTCTCTCTTTTATTTTGGATTAAGTTGGCCAGTGGTTTATTAATCTTATTGATTCTTTCAAAGAAGAATCTTCTAGTTTCATTAATGTGTTCTACTGTATCTAGTTTCTAACTCATTAATCCGTGCTCTAAACTTGATTATTTCACTTCTTGTGTGTGAGGTTGACTTAATTTGTTGTTGATTTTCTAGTTCTTTAAGTGTAAAGAGAACTGATGTATTTGGGATTTTTCAATTTTTTTGAGTGAGGTTTGGATGAATACATTTCCCCTTTCAGACCGCCTTTGCATGTCCCATAGGTTTTGGACCAATGTTTCTTCATTCTTATTGGTTTTCATGAATTGTTTAAGTTCTTATTGATTTCCTGGTTGATCCAAGCTCTCTTGAGCAGGATTGCCTTTAGCTTCCAAATGTCTGAGTTCCTTCCAAACTTCTTCTTCCAAACCCACTTCCCGTGGCTGCCTTTTCCAGGACTGCAGTCTGGGGACCAGGCCCATGCCACCAGGTGCTCTCAGTAACCCAGGTTGCAGAAGGCTGCCTCTGCTGGGGAACCCCGACCAGAGTTCATCCCAAGTTCCTGCAGGCATGGGCTGGGAGCATCCCAACCCTCAGCCAGTCCTAGAGACCACTGGCTAGTGCCCACACCAAGCTTTCTCAGACACGGGCAGGGAATGCAGTCAGACCCCAATTGCACAGTGCTTGCAGAGTGCAAAAGGGTGTGGTTCTAGAGAGTGCAGGCTGGTGCCCACACCAGACACCCTCATGGGTAGGTTGGGAGTGTGTTGAGCCATGCGGTGGTGGAAGCCCACAATTCCAGGTGCTCAGGGACCAGGAACCAGAGGCTCCACTGCACTCTCTCTGGCATGAGTGGTCACTGGTAGTGGCCGTCTTGTGTCCGTGGGCTTAGGCCAGTGCCCATGACCGCCCAATTCCACCAGTTGCTCCTTAAGATCTTTCGCTCTTTTTGAGTGTTTTTAACCTGACTCCAAGTTAATGCTGGTCCCCAATCACAGGGCACTTTCATATTGGAGTATTACTTTCCAATGGTTCACTTCTGATGGCTCCCTCCCCCTTCTGGTTATCCTCTGATATCAGTTTGAGCATTCCCACTCTGCTTTTCCTCTACACTAATGTCTTCTTCCCTCACAGAGATCGAGAAGTGTATAATCTTACATCTCAGGCTGATTTCATGGGTGTTCAGAGTGTTCTGGTAGATATTTAGTGCAGTTTAGGGGACTGGTTGAAACAGGGTCTCCTACTTCTCCACCATCATTCCCTTAACTAAGTTTTTGTCAATTTTGTTTATCTCTTCAAAGCATCAACTCTTGCTTTAGTTTACCTTTTATATATTTTTTCTGTTCTCTATCTCATTTATTCCTGCTCTGATCTCTATTATTTATTTTCTTCTTCTGACTTTGGGCTCAGTTTTTTCTTTTTTTAGTTCACTAGGGTGTAGAGATAAATTGTTTATTTGGGATCTTTCTTGCTTCTTAATGTAGACATTTTTTGTTATGAACTTCTTTCTCAACACTGTCAAAGATTATTTTACCAAAGAGTTGAGGGTCCATATCTGGGCTTTCTACTCTATTCCATTGGTCTACGTGTCTGTTTCTCTGCCAGTACCAGGTGGTATTGGTGATCATAGCTTTGTAATATAGCTTGAAATTAGGCAACATGATGCCCCCAGTTTTGTTTTTCTTTTTCAACATTTCCTTGGGGATTTGGGGTATTTTCTGGTTCCATACAAATTTTAGTACTGTTTGTTGCAGTACTTGGAAAATGCCATTGGTATTTTGATCAGGATGACATTGAAATTATAGATTGCTCTGGTCAGCTTGGACATTTTAACAATGTTTATTCCTCTGATCAATAAGAATAAAATGTTTTTCCATCTTTTTGTGTCCTCTTTGAATTCTTTCATGAGTGTTCTGTATTTCCTAGAGTATAGGTCTTTTACTTCTTTGTCTCAGTTTATTCCAAATTATTGTATGTTTTTTGGTGCTATTGCAAAAGGAACCAATTCTCTAATTTCCCTTTCTACAGTTTCATTGTTAGTGTATAAGAAAGCAACTGATCTCTGTGCATTGATTTTGTATCCTGCCACATTACTGAATTGCTGTATGAGTTCTAGTAATTTGGGGGTTAAGTCTTTTGGTTTTCCAGATAAAGTATCATGTCATCTGCAAAGAGAAGAGTTTGACTCTTTTTTTGCCAATTTGAATAGCCTTTATTTCTTTTTGTTGTCTGATTGCTATTGCTAGGATTTCTAGTACTATGTTGAAAAATAGTGACAAGAGTAAGCATCCTTGTCATGTTCCCGATCTTAAGGGAAAAGCTTTCAGGTATTCCCCATTGAGAATGAAATTCACTGTGGGTTTTTCACTGATGTATTTTATGAAATCAACAAACGGGGCGGGGGGAATATCCAACAGAATAAAAATAGTCTCTTCAATAAATGGTGTTGGGATAATTGGACAGCTATATACAGAAGAATGAAACATGCCCATTCTCTTACACCATACACAATGGTAAACTCAAAATGGATCAAAGACCTTAATATGAGACAGGAATCCATCAGAATCCTAGAGGAGAACATAGGCACTAACCTCTTTGGCATTGGCCACAGCGACTGCCTTAATGACATGTCTCCAAAGGCAAGGGAAACAAAAGTGGAAATGAACTTTGGGGACTTCATCAAGATAAAAAGCTTCTGTAAAGCAAAGGAAACAGTCAACAAAACAAAAAAGCAACCTACATAATAGGAGAAGATATTTGCAAATGACAGTACAGATAAAGGGTTAATATCCAAGATCTATAAAGAACTCAAACTCAACATCTAAAAACAAATAGTCAAGTCCAAAAATGGGCAGAAGACATGAACAGACACTTCTCCAAAGAAAACATACAAATGACTAACTGACACATTAAAAAAAAAAATGTTTATCATCATTAGCCGTCAGGGAAATTCAAATCAAAACCACATTGAGATACCACCTTACACCAGTTAGAATGGAAACAATTGACAATGCAAGAAAAAATGTTGGAGAGGCTGTGGAGAAAATGGAACCTTTGTACACTGTTGGTGGGAATGCAGGTTGGTACAACCACATTGGAAAACAGTGTGGAGATTCCTCAAAAAATTAGAAATAGAGCTACCCTATGACCCAACAATTGCACTACTGGCTATTTACCCCAAAGGTACAGATATAGTGAACGAAGGAGCACATGCACTCCAATGTTCATAGTAACAACGTCCACAATAGCCATACTGTGGAAAGAGCTGAGATGCCCTTAAATAGATGAATGAATAAAGACAATGTTGTCTATATATACAATGGAATATTAAAATTATGATTACCCAACTTTTGCATCAATGTGGATGGAACTGGAGGAGATTATTGCTTAAAGTCAATTATGGTGTGGTTTCATTTATTTGTGGAAGATAAGGAATAGCATGAAGGACATTAGAAGAAGGAAGGAAAACATGAAGGGGGGAAATTGGAGGGGGAGATGTCCATGAGAGACTATGGACTCTGGGAAACAAACTGAGGGTTTTAGAGGGAAGGGGTGGAGTATGGGTAGCCCTATGATGGGTATTAAGTACAGCATGTATTGCATGGAGCACTGGGTGTTATACACAAACAATGAATCATGGAACACTACATCAAAAACTAATGATGGTGACTAATATAACATAACAAATAAAATAAAATAAAATAAAATAAAATAAAATAAACTTGTATCTATTTCATAATTTATCCTACCCTATATCCCACACTTCTGTCAACCAATACTCTGTTCTTTGTATCAATAAGGTTTTGGGGTTTTTTTGGGGAGGGAGTTAAGTTTTTTTGTTTTGTTTTGTTTTTCTTTTGTTTTAGATTCCACATGTTCCAGAGATCATACAGTATTTTTCTTTCTCTTTCTGACAAGCAGTGATATGGCAGGATTTATTTCTTTCTCATGACTGAATGACATTCTATTATATATCTTATAACTTCTTTATCTATTCATCCATCAGTAGACACTTAAGTTGTTTTCATATCATGGATATTGTAATTAATGCTATAGCAAACACAGGAATGTGTGTATCTTTTTGAGTTAGTATTTTTTTCCTTCAGATGAGTACCTGAAATTGAAAGCACTGGATCATACTGTAGTTCTACTTTTAATTTCTTAAGTAAATTAAATTAGTGCTTTCCAAAGTGGTTGCACAAGTTTACAACCCCACAAACAGTGCATGAGGGTTTCATTCCCTCCACGTTCTCACCAACACGTTTTATTTCCTTTTTCTTCAAGTTTTTATTTAAAAATTGTTAGTAAACATACGGGATAATATTAGTTTCAAGTGTAGAATTTAGTGATTCAACACTAACATACAACACCCAGTGCTCATCACAAGTGCCTGCCTTAATTCCCATAACCTGTTAAACCCATTCCCCAACCCATCTCCCCTCTGGTAATCATTAGTTTGTTCTCTATAATTAAGGGGCTGTTTCTTGGTTTGCCTCTCCTATTTTCCCAATGTTCATTTTTATAAAAGGTTTTATTTATTTTTTTGAGAGAGAACGCATGTGTGTGTGTGTATGTGTGTGTGTGTGTGTGTGTGTGTGAGAGAGAGAGAGAGAGAGAGAGAGAGAAGCAAGGGTAGGGGCAGAGGGAGAAGTAGACCTCCTGCTGAGCAGGGAGCCAAGAAATGAGGCCCAATCCCAAGCCCCTGGGAACATGACCTGAGCCTAAGGCAGACAATTAACTGATGGAGCTACCCAGAGACCCCTGTTCATTCTTTTTATTTATTAAATTCTATGTATGAGTGAAATGATACAGTATTTATTTTCTCTAACTTATTTAACTTAGCATAATAAGTCTCTAGCTCCATCCACATCATTGCAAATAGGAAGATTTCATTATTTTTTATGGCTGTGTAATACATCACTCAAACCAACATTTGACCTCTTCCATAATTTGGCTATTGTAGACAATGCTGCTATAAATATGGGGTTAATGTATCCCTTTGAATCAGTATTTTCGTATCCTTGGGTGAATACTTGGTTAGTACAATTGCTGCATTATAAGGTAGTTCTTTTTTCAACTTTTTAAAATTTTTTTTTATTTTCAGCATAACAGTATTCATTGTATTTGTACCACACCCAGTGCTCCATGCAGTCCGTGCCCTCTCTAATACCCACCACCTGGTTCCTCCAACCTCCCACCCCCCCATCTCTTCAAACCCTTCAGATTGTTTTTCAGATTCCATAGTCTATCATTGTTCACCTCCCTTTCCAATTTCCCCCAATTCCCTTCTCCTAACTCCCCATGTCCTCCATGCTATTTGTTATGCTCCACAAATAAGTGAAACCATATGATAATTGACTCTCTCTGCTTGACTTATTTCATTCAGCATAATCTCTTGCAGTCCCGTCCATGTTGCTACAAAAGTTGGGTATTCATCCTTTCTGATGGAGGCATAATACTCCATAGTGTATATGGACCACATCTTCCTTATCCATTCATCCATTGAAGGGCATCTTGGTTCTTTCCACAGTTTGGCAAACGTGGCCATTGCTGCCATAAACATTGGAGTACAGTTGGCCCGTCTTTTCACTACATCTGTATCTTTGGGGTAAATACCCAGTAGTGCAACTGCAGGGTCATAGGGAAGCTCTATTTTTAATTTCTTGAGGAATCTCCACACTGTTCTCCAAAGAGGTTGCATCAACTTGCATTCCCACCAACAGTGAAAGAGGGTTCCCCTTTCTCCACATCCCCTCCAACACATGTTGTTTCCTGTCTTGAAAATTTTGGCCATTCTAACTGGTGTAAGGTGATATCTCAATGTGGTTTTAATTTGAATCTCCCTGATGGCTAGTGATGATGAACATTTTTTCATGTGTTTGATAGCCATTTGTATGTCTTCATTGGAGAAGTGTCTGTTCATATCTTCTGCCCATTTTTTGATATAATTATCTGTTTTGTGTGTGTTGAGTTTGAGGAGTTCTTTATAGATCCTGGATATCAATCTTTTGTCTATACTGTCATTTGCATGATTCTTTATATGGAAAACCCAAAAGACTCACTCCCAAACCACTAGAACTCATACAGCAATTCAGTAACGTGGCAGGATACAAAGTCAATGTACAGAAATCAGTGGCTTTCTTATACACTAACAATGAAAATACAGAAAGGGAAATTAGAGAATCGATTCCATTTAATATAGCACCAAGAACCATAAGATACCTGGGAATAAACCTAACCAAAGAAGTAAAGGATCTGTACTCGAGGAACTACAGAATACTCATGAAAGAAAT